>NW_026947865.1:0-116000 GCF_034190915.1 Cavia porcellus | reverse complement strand
AGTGGATGTATGACAGGAGATCTTCAGATAAATCTGTTGGAACACAAAATAGTAAAAAAAAAAATTCAGCCTAAATCCTCTGTATTCCTTCCATTTGAGAACATATATGGATAATGTACGAAGTTTCAAAAGAGAAAATGTCTATTGGGTCATGGTTTCAACAATGAAATGTTCATTTCACATAACATTTTGAATTTTGCTTTCACAGTTGCTCATGTACCGGGCCTGAGTAAAGCAGAATGCAGAGTAAGCCTCTTCAATAGTTGTGCATTCCATAAGTGGTTTTAAAACCAGTGAAACCCTTTGGACTTAGTGTTTGTATTTTATTGGTTGATTGGGTTTTCAAATTGTTTCTTTTACTATTTTTAACTTTGTGACTCAGGGAAGCCCTCACTCATAGTGATTTAGACCTCTCCAAAAGCTCTGAAGTTATTCATGTAACAGCTATTACATGTTATAAGTTTCTGCTATTAAAACTTGAAATACAAACAGACTCTGCTATTTTACATCTAAATTCAGTGTTGGGCTAAATTCAGTGTTGGACTTTTTACAAGTCTTTTGAAATGTGTCCTCCTCTAGTCACTGGTCGTGCTGGAATTTACCTTCTTGTGAAGACAGGATTTGAGCAAATTGACACAAGTACAGTTTGCCACTACTCTGCACGCCTGGTTAAATATCAAGTTCCCCAAATGGTGTGCATTTTACTTTGATCTCTGCTCACACTTTGCTCATCCAGTTAGAACCACAGGGCTCCAGGCCATAGCGTTCCAGGCCTAAACAAGAAAATTTCCATTCCGTTTTGGGAGTTCATTCCTCTCTCATAATTACTTTTTCCACAAATGTGTGCTTCAGGAGAGGCCTTGTCCAAATGTGGAGAGGCCCATTTTCATTCACTCACTTTCAGACTTTCTAAGGTTTTCAGTTACTAGAGGTTTGCCCAGACTTGCCATTGTCAAGGGACAGTGCACTTCACTTGAAGTTGTGCAGTATTACTTCATGTGTCTCCGTGGAAATTCCACCAAGGGGAAACTCTTGCTGTAGTCATCTCCAAGTGTTTCTCGGTAAGAAAATATAACTAACAAAGGATGTGGTTTCAAGCAGAATGAGGAAAGGAGGGATTATCTTTATTTCAGTGCAGGTTGACCTTTCAAAGAAACAGTAATTCCTATGAAATAGGAGGTAAAATCTTTTGTAAAGAGACATGGACATGACGCGCTCCACTTTATGTCACTTTTTTTAAAACGACAAGGGCATTTGAGAAATTCTTGGCGGCTTAATTGTCCCTTTTTTCAAATTTCTCTTAGGTAAGGCACTCCAACTTCTTCAAACCATGGTACTGTTCCTTCCATGTAAAAAACCAAAGCAAAAAAACAAAATAAATTAAAACCAAACACATCAAATTACATTTGAGAGCACACAATTGCTCAGCAGGCCCACTATTCAAGAAGCTAGAGGTACAGAAGCCTCAGCCTTCAGCCCATGGCCTGAAGTTTTGTCTCTATCATGGGCCCTCAATTCCCTGGCATGTCCACATTAACTGATGAATCTTTACTCATTTCCTCTTCAAATGCACAGGATCCAATATATTTGAACCCTGTTCACCTGGGCTGTAATCATCCAAGGACACACCAGAGGAAGGGCAGCCACCCCCTTGCCTGGGGCCTTGGCGCTTATCACAATAGAAATGGACACCTGAACAAGGGGAGCCAAAACAAAGAGAGTCAAATTCCTAAAGCCTGAAGCACAGAAGCTACCTATAGACCAGTAGTGGGATTTCACAAATTATGTAAGAATCTCTGTGCACATGCTTGGCATGGTGGCTCATGCCTATAATCCCAGCAATCTGGGGGCTGAGGTGGATGGATCATTGGGAGTTCCAGTCCATCTTGGGCTACGAATTTATCTCAAGGCCTCTTTCAACAACTACATAAGATGCTGTTTCCAAAAAGAGGACAACAGAAACCTAGACACACTTGGTCTAGGTCCCTGGGTTCACTACATGAGTTGTGGAGTCTAAATATTCCATGCCATGAGAAAATACCTGGGATTTTTAGGGAAAGGGGCATTTGCATCCCTTTTCTAAGGGTTCCCTTTCACCATGTTACATTTGAATTCTGGGAAAACCTGCTGGTGATAAGCTATCTAGCATTATGTTGGTTTAGGTATTGAGCCAGTACCTCATGTTTAGTGTCCAGGGTTGTGCTGGAATGGCTGAAGACCTCCTTGAAATAGCGATTGCAGACAAGTGAACCCCGAGGAAGCTGGATAGTTGAAGCAGGCACTCCAAATATTCATGCACTGCAAGGATTCACTTTCATTTTGGGACTCATCTTCTGGTTGCTGGCATTTAGTGCTAACTGATAACTACCATGGTGGCAGTAATCCAGCAGAGACTGCATGTATGGTTTGCAGGTTTGCTTCCCAAGCCACCAGAAACTCAGCAGAACCCAAATCATTGTGGCATTTTCTTTCCTCCCCTGAAACATTTGGCTTTCTAAGTTTGAAAATTGAATAGACTGGGCTAGTCAAGTTTGGACCCCATATACCACCAACAGAGCTGAAGACAGAGCCCATTACTTCCCTCCACTTGTCAAAATATGTCAAATTTGCTTGATCACCACAACTTCAAAGAAAATTCTGAGGCAACTTAGAGAGGTGAATCAAATACTGCATGATTGGAATGGCTTTGGTTGTATGAGTTGGAAAGCTGCAGAGTTGGGCTGAAACTGTTCACAGAAATCCACAGGCTTGTGGTTGCCAGGCAACCACCCTGGGCTGAGATTGGCTGAACATCACTGTGTGGTGTATTTTAGGCTCTAGGTTTGAAAATTTAAAAGACTGGGGTAGTCAAATTTGGAACCCATAGACCTCAGACATACCAAAATGTTTTCCAATTACTTCCCTCCACTTCTCAAAATATGTCAAATTTTCTTGATCACTACAACTGTAAAAAAAATTCTGAGGCAACATAGCGAGGCTAATCAAATATTGCACGATTGGAATGGCTCTGGTTGTATGACGTGGAAAGCTGCAGAGTTGGGCTGAAACAGTTCACAGAAATCCACAAGCTTGTGGTTGCCAGGCAACCACACAGGGCTGTGATTGGCTGAGCACCATTGTGAGCTGGACTTTAGGCTCTAGGATACAAGTGTGCAGTAGGAGACCTGAGTCACAATGCTGGGCGTTGCCATGGAGACCTCGTGGCACAGAGGACCTTGTAGGGCAAGATTAAAATAGGATGAATATTCTTGGCATGGTATGCCACAATATTCTCTCTGAAGGCTTCACTGCTCAGAATTTGTGAATGGAAATGCTTGCCAAACTACACATGGATGTACTTTCAATGGGATATGAAATATGCCAGGGCCTGGCAGATGATCTCTGCCATGTCTTATCCTTGAGCATACGCTTTTCCCTTGTCATGTCTGTCATTTGGCTGAGTCCTGTTCCCTACGCTATTCAGTCAAGACTTGCTGGCATCATTCACCTGCAGTATAAGAGCTTTCTGTGAAATTTCTCAGCAGAAATCCTCTGCAAGCACATAGCTTTGGATATGAGAGACAGTGGTGGAAGTTGAATTTCAGGGGCAGATATTTGAAAACAATGAAACAAGCCCCGAATAAGATCTTTACATGTTTCCCAGATGAATATGTTTGGAAATACGGGGGAAGATGGAGATCAAGGCTGAGAAGAGTGCACACCCATTTCAAGGTACAAAAACCAGGGAAAAACATGGGAAAGCAAGAGAGCTGGTTAATCTGATGTAAAAATCTTTGATGATGAAAGGTAAATTATATTCTCCTGATGATATATTCAGGCTGTAGAAGTGAACTACTCATGTTGGTTCTCTTATGTGTCGCCTTCTGCATTGGGCAGTGGATGCAGGACAGGAGATCTTCAAACAAATCTGGTGGAACACAAAATACTGAAAAAAAAATTCAGCCTAAATCCTGTGTATTCCTTCCCTTTGAGAACATATATGGATAATGTATGAAGTTTCAAAAGAAAAAATGTCTATTGGGTCATGGTTTCAACAATGAAAGGGTAACTTCACATAACATTTTGAATTTTGCTTTGACACTTGCTCATGTACAGGGCCTGAGTAAAGCAGAATGCAGAGTAAGCCTCATCAATAGTTGTGCATTCCATAAGTGGTTTTAAAACCAGTGAAACCCTTTGGACTTAGTGTTTGTATTTAATTGGTTGATTGGTTTTTCAAATTGTTTGTTTTACTATTTTTAGCTTTGTGAGTCAGGGAAGCCCACACTCATAGTGATTTAGACCTCTCCAAAAGCTCTGAAGTTATTCATGTAACAGCTATTACATGTTATAAGTTTCTGCTATTAAAACTTGAAATACAAACAGACTCTGCTACTTTTCATCTAAATTCAGTGTTGGGCTAAATTCAGTGTTGGACTTTTTACAAGTCCTTTGAAATGTGTCCTCCTCTAGTCACTGGTCGTGCTGGAATTTACTTTCTTGTGAACACAGGATTTGAGCAAATTGACAAAAGTACAGTTTGCCACTACTCTGGACGCCTGGTTAAATATCGAGTTCCCTAAATGGTGTGCGTTTTACTTTGATCTCTGCTCACACTTTGCTCATCCAGTTAGAACCACAGGGCTCCAGGCCATAGCGTTCCAGGCCTAAACAAGAAAATTTCCATTCCGTTTTGGGAGTTCATTCCTCTCTCATACTTACTTTTTTCACAAATGTGTGCTTCAGGAGAGGCCCTGTCCAAATGTGGAGAGGCCCATTTTCATTCACTCACTTTCAGACTTTCAAAGATTTTCAGTTACTAGAGGTTTGCCCAGACTTGCCATTGTCAAGGGACAGTGCACTTCACTTGAAGTTGTGCAGTATTACTTCATGTGTCTCCATGGAAATTCCACCAATGGGAAACTCTTGCTGTAGTCATCTCCAAGTGTTTCTGGGTAAGAAAATGTAACTAACAAAGGATGTGGTTTCAAGCAGAATGAGGAAAGGAGGGATTATCTTTATTTCAGTGCAGGTTGACCTTTCAAAGAAACAGTAATTCCTATGAAATAGGAGGTAAAATCTTTTGTAAAGAGACATGGACATGACGCGCTCAACTTTATGTCACTTTTTTTAAAAGGACAAGGGCATTTGAGAAATTCTTGGCTGCTGAATTGTCCCTTTTTTCAAATTTCTCTTAGGTAAGACACTCCAACTTCTTCAAACCATGGTACTGTTCCTTCCATGTAAAAAACCAAAGCAAAAAAACAAAATAAATTAAAACCAAACCCATCAAATTACATTTGAGAGCACACAATTGCTCAGCAGGCCCACTATTCAAGAAGCTAGAGGTACAGAAGCCTCAGCCTTCAGCCCATGGCCTGAAGTTTTGTCTCTATCGTGGGCCCTCAATTCCCTGGCATGTCCACATTAACTCATGAATCTTTACTCATTTCCTCTTCAAATGCACAGGATCCAATATATTTGAACCCTGTTCACCTGGGCTGTAATCATCCAAGGACACACCAGAGGAAGGGCAGCCACCCCCTTGCCTGGGGCCTTGGCGCTTATCACAATAGAAATGGACACCTGAACAAGGGGAGCCAAAACAAAGAGAGGCATATTCCTAAAGCCTGAAGCACAGAAGCTACCTATAGACCAGTAGTGGGATTTCACAAATTATGTAAGAATCTCTGTGCACATGCTTGGCATGGTGGCTCATGCCTATAATCCCAGCAATCTGGGGGCTGAGGTGGATGGATCTTTGGGAGTTCCATTCCATCTTGGGCTACGAATTTATCTCAAGGCCTCTTTCAACAACTACATAAGATGCTGTTTCCAAAAAGAGGACAACAGAAACCTAGACACACTTGGTCTAGGTCCCTGGGTTCACTACATGAGTTGTGGAGTCTAAATATTCCATGCCATGAGAAAATACCTGGGATTTTTAGGGAAAGGGGCATTTGCATCCCTTTTCTAAGGGTTCCCTTTCACCATGTTACATTTGAATTCTGGGAAAACCTGCTGGTGATAAGCTATCTAGCATTATGTTGGTTTAGGTATTGAGCCAGTACCTCATGTTTAGTGCCCAGGGTTGTGCTGGAATGGCTGAAGACCTCCTTGAAATAGCGATTGCAGACAAGTGAACCCCGAGGAAGCTGGATAGTTGAAGCAGGCACTCCAAATATTCATGCACTGCAAGGATTCACTTTAATTTTGGGACTCATCTTCTGGTTGCTGGCATTTAGAGCTAACTGATACTACGATGGTGGCAGTAATCCAGCAGAGACTGCATGTATGGTTTGCAGGTTTGCTTCCCAAGCCACCAGAAACTCGGCAGAACCCAAATCATTGTGGCATTTTCTTTCCTCCCCTGAAACATTTGGCTTTCTAAGTTTGAAAATTGAATAGACTGGGCTAGTCAAGTTTGGACCCCATATACCACCAACAGAGCTGAAGACAGAGCCCATTACTTCCCTCCACTTGTCAAAATATGTCAAATTTGCTTGATCACCACAACTTCAAAGAAAATTCTGAGGCAACTTAGAGAGGTGAATCAAATACTGCATGATTGGAATGGCTTTGGTTGTATGAGGTGGAAAGCTGCAGAGTTGGGCTGAAACTGTTCACAGAAATCCACAGGCTTGTGGTTGCCAGGCAACCACCCTGGGCTGAGATTGGCTGAACATCACTGTGTGGTGTATTTTAGGCTCTAGGTTTGAAAATTTAAAAGACTGGGGTAGTCAAATTTGGAACCCATAGACCTCAGACATACCAAAATGTTTTCCAATTACTTCCCTCCACTTCTCAAAATATGTCAAATTTTCTTGATCACTACAACTGTAAAAAAAATTCTGAGGCAACATAGCGAGGCTAATCAAATATTGCACGATTGGAATGGCTGTGGTTGTATGAAGTGGAAAGCTGCAGAGTTGGGCTGAAACAGTTCACAGAAATCCACAAGCTTGTGGTTGCCAGGCAACCACACTGGGCTGTGATTGGCTGAGCACCATTGTGAGCTGGACTTTAGGCTCTAGGATACAAGTGTGCAGTAGGAGACCTGAGTCACAATGCTGGGTGTTGCCATGGAGACCTCAGTGGAACAGAGGACCTTGTAGGGCAAGATTAAAATAGGATGAATATTCTTGGCCTGGTATGCCACAATATTCTCTCTGAAGGCTTCACTGCTCAGAATTTGTGAATGGAAATGCTTGCCAAACTACACATGGATGTACTTTCAATGGGATATGAAATATGCCAGGGCCTGGCAGATGATCTCTGCCATGTCTTATCCTTGAACATACGCTTTTCCCTTGTCATGTCTGTCATTTGGCTGAGTCCTGTTCCCTAAGCTATTCAGGCAAGACTTGCTGGCATCATTCACCTGCAGTATAAGAGCTTTCTGTGAAATTTCTCAGCAGAAATCCTCTGTAAGCACATAGCTTTGGATATGAGAGACAGTGGTGGAAGTTGAATTTCAAGGGCAGATAATTGAAAACAATGAAACAAGCCCCGAATAAGATCTTTACATGTTTCCCAGATGAATATGTTTGGAAATATGGGGGAAGATGGAGATCAAGGCTGAGAAGAGTGCACACCGATTTCAAGGTACAAAAACCAGGGAAAAACATGGGAAAGCAAGAGAGCTGGTTAATCTGATGTAAAAATCTTTGATGATGAAAGGAAAATTATATTCTCATGATGATATAATCAGGCTGTAGAAGTGAACTTCTCATGTTGGTTCTCCTATGTGTGGCCTTCTGCATTGGCCAGTGGATGCAGGACAGGAGATCTTCAGATAAATCTGGTGGAACACAAAATACTGAAAAAAAAAATTCAGCCTAAATCCTGTGTATTCCTTCCATTTGAGAACATATATGGATAATGTACGAAGTTTCAAAAGAGAAAATGTCTATTGGGTCATGGTTTCAACAATGAAATGGTCACTTCACATAACATTTTGAATTTTGCTTTTACAGTTGCTCATGTACCGGGCCTGAGTAAAGCAGAATGCAGAGTAAGCCTCTTCAATAGTTGTGCATTCCATAAGTGGTTTTAAAACCAGTGAAACCCTTTGGACTTAGTGTTTGTATTTTATTGGTTGATTGGGTTTTCAAATTGTTTCTTTTACTATTTTTAACTTTGTGACTCAGGGAAGCCCTCACTCATAGTGATTTAGACCTCTCCAAAAGCTCTGAAGTTATTCATGTAACAGCTATTACATGTTATAAGTTTCTGCTATTAAAACTTGAAATACAAAGAGACTCTGCTACTTTTCATCTAAATTCAGTGTTGGGCTAAATTCAGTGTTGGACTTTTTACAAGTCCTTTGAAATGTGTCCTACACTAGTCACTGGTCGTGCTGGAATTTACTTTCTTGTGAAGACAGGATTTGAGCAAATTGACACAAGTACAGTTTGCCACTACTCTGCACGCCTGGTTAAATATCGAGTTCCCTAAATGGTGTGCGTTTTACTTTGATCTCTGCTCACACTTGGCTCATCCAGTTAGAACCACAGGGCTCCAGGCCATAGCGTTCCAGGCCTAAACAAGAAAATTTCCATTCCGTTTTGGGAGTTCATTCCTCTCTCATAATTACTTTTTCCACAAATGTGTGCTTCAGGAGAGGCCCTGTCCAAATGTGGAGAGGCCCATTTTCATTCACTCACTTTCAGACTTTCTAAGGTTTTCAGTTACTAGAGGTTTGCCCAGACTTGCCATTGTCAAGGGACAGTGCACCTCACTTGAAGTTGTGCAGTATTACTTCATGTGTCTCCATGGAAATTCCACCAATGGGAAACTCTTGCTGTAGTCATCTCCAAGTGTTGCTGTGTAAGAAAATATAACTAACAAAGGATGTGGTTTCAAGCAGAATGCGGAAAGGAGGGATTATCTTTATTTCAGCGCAGGTTGACCTTTCAAAGAAACAGTAATTCCTATGAAATAGGAGGTAAAATCTTTTGTAAAGAGACATGGACATGACGCGCTCAACTTTATGTCACTTTTTTTAAAACGACAAGGGCATTTGAGAAATTCTTGGCTGCTGAATTGTCCCTTTTTTCACATTTCTCTTAGGTAAGACACTCCAACTTCTTCAAACCATGGTACTGTTCCTTCCATGTAAAAAACCAAAGCAAAAAAACAAAATAAATTAAAACCAAACCCATCAAATTACATTTGAGAGCACACAATTGCTCAGCAGGCCCACTATTCAAGAAGCTAGAGGTACAGAAGCCTCAGCCTTCAGCCCATGGCCTGAAGTTTTGTCTCTATCGTGGGCCCTCAATTCCCTGGCATGTCCACATTAACTCATGAATCTTTACTCATTTCCTCTTCAAATGCACAGGATCCAATATATTTGAACCCTGTTCACCTGGGCTGTAATCATCCAAGGACACACCAGAGGAAGGGCAGCCACCCCCTTGCCTGGGGCCTTGGCGCTTATCACAATAGAAATGGACACCTGAACAAGGGGAGCCAAAACAAAGAGAGGCATATTCCTAAAGCCTGAAGCACAGAAGCTACCTATAGACCAGTAGTGGGATTTCACAAATTATGTAAGAATCTCTGTGCACATGCTTGGCATGGTGGCTCATGCCTATAATCACAGCAATCTGGGGGCTGAGGTGGATGGATCCTTGGGAGTTCCAGTCCATCTTGGGCTACGAATTTATCTCAAGGCCTCTTTCAACAACTACATAAGATGCTGTTTCCAAAAAGAGGACAACAGAAACCTAGACACACTTGGTCTAGGTCCCTGGGTTCACTACATGAGTTGTGGAGTCTAAATATTCCATGCCATGAGAAAATACCTGGGATTTTTAGGGAAAGGGGCATTTGCATCCCTTTTCTAAGGGTTTCCCTTTCACCATGTTACATTTGAATTCTGGGAAAACCTGCTGGTGATAAGCTATCTAGCATTACGTTGGTTTAGGTATTGAGCCAGTACCTCATGTTTAGTGTCCAGGGTTGTGCTGGAATGGCTGAAGACCTCCTTGAAATAGCGATTGCAGACAAGTGAACCCCGAGGAAGCTGGATAGTTGAAGCAGGCACTCCAAATATTCATGCACTGCAAGGATTCACTTTCATTTTGGGACTCATCTTCTGGTTGCTGGCATTTAGTGCTAACTGATACTACCATGGTGGCAGTAATCCAGCAGAGACTGCATGTATGGTTTGCAGGTTTGCTTCCCAAGCCACTAGAAACTCGGCAGAACCCAAATCATTGTGGCATTTTCTTTCCTCCCCTGAAACATTTGGCTTTCTAAGTTTGAAAATTGAATAGACTGGGCTAGTCAAGTTTGGACCCCATATACCACCAACAGAGCTGAAGACAGAGCCCATTACTTCCCTCCACTTGTCAAAATATGTCAAATTTGCTTGATCACCACAACTTCAAAGAAAATTCTGAGGCAACTTAGAGAGGTGAATCAAATACTGCATGATTGGAATGGCTTTGGTTGTATGAGGTGGAAAGCTGCAGAGTTGGGCTGAAACTGTTCACAGAAATCCACTGGCTTGTGGTTGCCAGGCAACCACCCTGGGCTGAGATTGGCTGAACATCACTGTGTGGTGTATTTTAGGCTCTAGGTTTGAAAATTTAAAAGACTGGGGTAGTCAAATTTGGAACCCATAGACCTCAGACATACCAAAATGTTTTCCAATTACTTCCCTCCACTTCTCAAAATATGTCAAATTTTCTTGATCACTACAACTGTAAAAAAAATTCTGAGGCAACATAGCGAGGCTAATCAAATATTGCACGATTGGAATGGCTGTGGTTGTATGAGGTGGAAAGCTGCAGAGTTGGGCTGAAACAGTTCACAGAAATCCACAAGCTTGTGGTTGCCAGGCAACCACACTGGGCTGTGATTGGCTGAGCACCATTGTGAGCTGGACTTTAGGCTCTAGGATACAAGTGTGCAGTAGGAGACCTGAGTCACAATGCTGGGTGTTGCCATGGAGACCTCAGTGGCACAGAGGACCTTGTAGGGCAAGATTAAAATAGGATGAATATTCTTGGCCTGGTATGCCACAATATTCTCTCTGAAGGCTTCACTGCTCAGAATTTGTGAATGGAAATGCTTGCCAAACTACACATGGATGTACTTTCAATGGGATATGAAATATGCCAGGGCCTGGCAGATGATCTCTGCCATGTCTTATCCTTGAACATACGCTTTTCCCTTGTCATGTCTGTCATTTGGCTGAGTCCTGTTCCCTAAGCTATTCAGGCAAGACTTGCTGGCATCATTCACCTGCAGTATAAGAGCTTTCTGTGAAATTTCTCAGCAGAAATCCTCTGCAAGCACATAGCTTTGGATATGAGAGACAGTGGTGGAAGTTGAATTTCAAGGGCAGATAATTGAAAACAATGAAACAAGCCCCGAATAAGATCTTTACATGTTTCCCAGATGAATATGTTTGGAAATATGGGGGAAGATGGAGATCAAGGCTGAGAAGAGTGCACACCGATTTCAAGGTACAAAAACCAGGGAAAAACATGGGAAAGCAAGAGAGCTGGTTAATCTGATGTAAAAATCTTTGATGATGAAAGGAAAATTATATTCTCATGATGATATAATCAGGCTGTAGAAGTGAACTTCTCATGTTGGTTCTCCTATGTGTGGCCTTCTGCATTGGCCAGTGGATGCAGGACAGGAGATCTTCAGATAAATCTGGTGGAACACAAAATACTGAAAAAAAAAATTCAGCCTAAATCCTGTGTATTCCTTCCATTTGAGAACATATATGGATAATGTACGAAGTTTCAAAAGAGAAAATGTCTATTGGGTCATGGTTTCAACAATGAAATGGTCACTTCACATAACATTTTGAATTTTGCTTTTACAGTTGCTCATGTACCGGGCCTGAGTAAAGCAGAATGCAGAGTAAGCCTCTTCAATAGTTGTGCATTCCATAAGTGGTTTTAAAACCAGTGAAACCCTTTGGACTTAGTGTTTGTATTTTATTGGTTGATTGTGTTTTCAAATTGTTTCTTTTACTATTTTTAACTTTGTGACTCAGGGAAGCCCTCACTCATAGTGATTTAGACCTCTCCAAAAGCTCTGAAGTTATTCATGTAACAGCTATTACATGTTATAAGTTTCTGCTATTAAAACTTGAAATACAAACAGACTCTGCTACTTTTCATCTAAATTCAGTGTTCGGCTAAATTCAGTGTTGGACTTTTTACAAGTCCTTTGAAATGTGTCCTACACTAGTCACTGGTCGTGCTGGAATTTACTTTCTTGTGAAGACAGGATTTGAGAAAATTGACACAAGTACAGTTTGCCACTACTCTGCACGCCTGGTTAAATATCGAGTTCCCTAAATGGTGTGCGTTTTACTTTGATCTCTGCTCACACTTTGCTCATCCAGTTAGAACCACAGGGCTCCAGGCCATAGCGTTCCAGGCCTAAACAAGAAAATTTCCATTCCGTTTTGGGAGTTCATTCCTCTCTCATAATTACTTTTTCCACAAATGTGTGCTTCAGGAGAGGCCCTGTCCAAATGTGGAGAGGCCCATTTTCATTCACTCACTTTCAGACTTTCTAAGGTTTTCAGTTACTAGAGGTTTGCCCAGACTTGCCATTGTCAAGGGACAGTGCACTTCACTTGAAGTTGTGCAGTATTACTTCATGTGTCTCCATGGAAATTCCACCAATGGGAAACTCTTGCTGTAGTCATCTCCAAGTGTTGCTGTGTAAGAAAATATAACTAACAAAGGATGTGGTTTCAAGTAGAATGAGGAAAGGAGGGATTATCTTTATTTCAGTGCAGGTTGACCTTTCAAAGAAACAGTAATTCCTATGAAATAGGAGGTAACATCTTTTGTAAAGAGACATGGACATGACGCGCTCAACTTTATGTCACTTTTTTTAAAACGACAAGGGCATTTGAAAAATTCTTGGCTGCTGAATTGTCCCTTTTTTCAAATTTCTCTTAAGTAAGACACTCCAACTTCTTCAAACCATGGTACTGTTCCTTCCATGTAAAAAACCAAAGCAAAAAAACAAAATAAATTAAAACCAAACCCATCAAATTACATTTGAGAGCACACAATTGCTCAGCAGGCCCACTATTCAAGAAGCTAGAGGTACAGAAGCCTCAGCCTTCAGCCCATGGCCTGAAGTTTTGTCTCTATCGTGGGCCCTCAATTCCCTGGCATGTCCACATTAACTCATGAATCTTTACTCATTTCCTCTTCAAATGCACAGGATCCAATATATTTGAACCCTGTTCACCTGGGCTGTAATCATCCAAGGACACACCAGAGGAAGGGCAGCCACCCCCTTGCCTGGGGCCTTGGTGCTTATCACAATAGAAATGGACACCTGAACAAGGGGAGCCAAAACAAAGAGAGGCATATTCCTAAAGCCTGAAGCACAGAAGCTACCTATAGACCAGTAGTGGGATTTCACAAATTATGTAAGAATCTCTGTGCACATGCTTGGCATGGTGCCTCATGCCTATAATCCCAGCAATCTGGGGGCTGAGGTGGATGGATCCTTGGAGTTCCAGTCCATCTTGGGCTACGAATTTATCTCAAGGCCTCTTTCAACAACTACATAAGACGCTGTTTCCAAAAAGAGGACAACAGAAACCTAGACACACTTGGTCTAGGTCCCTGGGTTCACTACATGAGTTGTGGAGTCTAAATATTCCATGCCATGAGAAAATACCTGGGATTTTTAGGGAAAGGGGCATTTGCATCCCTTTTCTAAGGGTTTCCCTTTCACCATGTTACATTTGAATTCTGGGAAAACCTGCTGGTGATAAGCTATCTAGCATTACGTTGGTTTAGGTATTGAGCCAGTACCTCATGTTTAGTGTCCAGGGTTGTGCTGGAATGGCTGAAGACCTCCTTGAAATAGCGATTGCAGACAAGTGAACCCCGAGGAAGCTGGATAGTTGAAGCAGGCACTTCAAATATTCATGCACTGCAAGGATTCACTTTCATTTTGGGACTCATCTTCTGGTTGCTGGCATTTAGAGCTAACTGATACTACCATGGTGGCAGTAATCCAGCAGAGACTGCATGTATGGTTTGCAGGTTTGCTTCCCAAGCCACCAGAAACTCGGCAGAACCAAATCATTGTGGCATTTTCTTTCCTCCCCTGAAACATTTGGCTTTCTAAGTTTGAAAATTGAATAGACTGGGCTAGTCAAGTTTGGACCCCATATACCACCAACAGAGCTGAAGACAGAGCCCATTACTTCCCTCCACTTGTCAAAATATGTCAAATTTGCTTGATCACCACAACTTCAAAGAAAATTCTGAGGCAACTTAGAGAGGTGAATCAAATACTGCATGATTGGAATGGCTTTGGTTGTATGAGGTGGAAAGCTGCAGAGTTGGGTTGAAACTGTTCACAGAAATCCACAGGCTTGTGGTTGCCAGGCAACCACCCTGGGCTGAGATTGGCTGAACATCACTGTGTGGTGTATTTTAGGCTCTAGGTTTGAAAATTTAAAAGACTGGGGTAGTCAAATTTGGAACCCATAGACCTCAGACATACCAAAATGTTTTCCAATTACTTCCCTCCACTTCTCAAAATATGTCAAATTTTCTTGATCACTACAACTGTAAAAAAAATTCTGAGACAACATAGCGAGGCTAATCAAATATTGCACGATTGGAATGGCTGTGGTTGTATGAGGTGGAAAGCTGCAGAGTTGGGCTGAAACAGTTCACAGAAATCCACAAGCTTGTGGTTGCCAGGCAACCACACTGGGCTGTGATTGGCTGAGCACCATTGTGAGCTGGACTTTAGGCTCTAGGATACAAGTGTGCAGTAGGAGACCTGAGTCACAATGCTGGGCGATGCCATGGAGACCTCAGTGGCACAGAGGACCTTGTAGGGCAAGATTAAAATAGGATGAATATTCTTGGCCTGGTATGCCACAATATTCTCTCTGAAGGCTTCACTGCTCAGAATTTGTGAATGGAAATGCTTGCCAAACTACACATGGATGTACTTTCAATGGGATATGAAATATGCCAGGGCCTGGCAGATGATCTCTGCCATGTCTTATCCTTGAACATACGCTTTTCCCTTGTCATGTCTGTCATTTGGCTGAGTCCTGTTCCCTAAGCTATTCAGGCAAGACTTGCTGGCATCATTCACCTGCAGTATAAGAGCTTTCTGTGAAATTTCTCAGCAGAAATCCTCTGCAAGCACATAGCTTTGGATATGAGAGACAGTGGTGGAAGTTGAATTTCAAGGGCAGATAATTGAAAACAATGAAACAAGCCCCGAATAAGATCTTTACATGTTTCCCAGATGAATATGTTTGGAAATATGGGGGAAGATGGAGATCAAGGCTGAGAAGAGTGCACACCGATTTCAAGGTACTAAAACCAGGGAAAAACATGGGAAAGCAAGAGAGCTGGTTAATCTGATGTAAAAATCTTTGATGATGAAAGGAAAATTATATTCTCATGATGATATAATCAGGCTGTAGAAGTGAACTTCTCATGTTGGTTCTCCTATGTGTGGCCTTCTGCATTGGCCAGTGGATGCAGGACAGGAGATCTTCAGATAAATCTGGTGGAACACAAAATACTGAAAAAAAAATTCAGCCTAAATCCTGTGTATTCCTTCCATTTGAGAACATATATGGATAATGTACGAAGTTTCAAAAGAGAAAATGTCTATTGGGTCATGGTTTCAACAATGAAATGGTCACTTCACATAACATTTTGAATTTTGCTTTTACAGTTGCTCATGTACCGGGCCTGAGTAAAGCAGAATGCAGAGTAAGCCTCTTCAATAGTTGTGCATTCCATAAGTGGTTTTAAAACCAGTGAAACCCTTTGGACTTAGTGTTTGTATTTTATTGGTTGATTGGGTTTTCAAATTGTTTCTTTTACTATTTTTAACTTTGTGACTCAGGGAAGCCCTCACTCATAGTGATTTAGACCTCTCCAAAAGCTCTGAAGTTATTCATGTAACAGCTATTACATGTTATAAGTTTCTGCTATTAAAACTTGAAATACAAACAGACTCTGCTACTTTTCATCTAAATTCAGTGTTCGGCTAAATTCAGTGTTGGACTTTTTACAAGTCCTTTGAAATGTGTCCTACACTAGTCACTGGTCGTGCTGGAATTTACTTTCTTGTGAAGACAGGATTTGAGCAAGTTGACACAAGTACAGTTTGCCACTACTCTGGACGCCTGGTTAAATATCGAGTTCCCTAAATGGTGTGCGTTTTACTTTGATCTCTGCTCACACTTTGCTCATCCAGTTAGAACCACAGGGCTCCAGGCCATAGCGTTCCAGGCCTAAACAAGAAAATTTCCATTCCGTTTTGGGAGTTCATTCCTCTCTCATAATTACTTTTTCCACAAATGTGTGCTTCAGGAGAGGCCCTGTCCAAATGTGGAGAGGCCCATTTTCATTCACTCACTTTCAGACTTTCTAAGGTTTTCAGTTACTAGAGGTTTGCCCAGACTTGCCATTGTCAAGGGACAGTGCACTTCACTTGAAGTTGTGCAGTATTACTTCATGTGTCTCCATGGAAATTCCACCAATGGGAAACTCTTGCTGTAGTCATCTCAAAGTGTTGCTGTGTAAGAAAATATAACTAACAAAGGATGTGGTTTCAAGCAGAATGAGGAAAGGAGGGATTATCTTTATTTCAGTGCAGGTTGACCTTTCAAAGAAACAGTAATTCCTATGAAATAGGAGGTAAAATATTTTGTAAAGAGACATGGACATGACGCGCTCAACTTTATGTCACTTTTTTTAAAACGACAAGGGCATTTGAGAAATTCTTGGCTGCTGAATTGTCCCTTTTTTCAAATTTCTCTTAGGTAAGACACTCCAACTTCTTCAAACCATGGTACTGTTCCTTCCATGTAAAAAACCAAAGCAAAAAAACAAAATAAATTAAAACCAAACCCATCAAATTACATTTGAGAGCACACAATTGCTCAGCAGGCCCACTATTCAAGAAGCTAGAGGTACAGAAGCCTCAGCCTTCAGCCCATGGCCTGAAGTTTTGTCTCTATCGTGGGCCCTCAATTCCCTGGCATGTCCACATTAACTCATGAATCTTTACTCATTTCCTCTTCAAATGCACAGGATCCAATATATTTGAACCCTGTTCACCTGGGCTGTAATCATCCAAGGACACACCAGAGGAAGGGCAGCCACCCACTTGCCTGGGGCCTTGGCGCTTATCACAATAGAAATGGACACCTGAACAAGGGGAGCCAAAACAAAGAGAGGCATATTCCTAAAGCCTGAAGCACAGAAGCTACCTATAGACCAGTAGTGGGATTTCACAAATTATGTAAGAATCTCTATGCACATGCTTGGCATGGTGGCTCATGCCTATAATCCCAGCAATCTGGGGGCTGAGGTGGATGGATCCTTGGGAGTTCCAGTCCATCTTGGGCTACGAATTTATCTCAAGGCCTCTTTCAACAACTACATACGATGCTGTTTCCAAAAAGAGGACAACAGAAACCTAGACACACTTGGTCTAGGTCCCTGGGTTCACTACATGAGTTGTGGAGTCTAAATATTCCATGCCATGAGAAAATACCTGGGATTTTTAGGGAAAGGGGCATTTGCATCCCTTTTCTAAGGGTTTCCCTTTCACCATGTTACATTTGAATTCTGGGAAAACCTGCTGGTGATAAGCTATCTAGCATTACGTTGGTTTAGGTATTGAGCCAGTACCTCATGTTTAGTGTCCAGGGTTGTGCTGGAATGGCTGAAGACCTCCTTGAAATAGCGATTGCAGACAAGTGAACCCCGAGGAAGCTGGATAGTTGAAGCAGGCACTCCAAATATTCATGCACTGCAAGGATTCACTTTCATTTTGGGACTCATCTTCTGGTTGCTGGCATTTAGTGCTAACTGATACTACCATGGTGGCAGTAATCCAGCAGAGACTGTATGTATGGTTTGCAGGTTTGCTTCCCAAGCCACTAGAAACTCGGCAGAACCCAAATCATTGTGGCATTTTCTTTCCTCCCCTGAAACATTTGGCTTTCTAAGTTTGAAAATTGAATAGACTGGGCTAGTCAAGTTTGGACCCCATATACCACCAACAGAGCTAAAGACAGAGCCCATTACTTCCCTCCACTTGTCAAAATATGTCAAATTTGCTTGATCACCACAACTTCAAAGAAAATTCTGAGGCAACTTAGAGAGGTGAATCAAATACTGCATGATTGGAATGGCTTTGGTTGTATGAGGTGGAAAGCTGCAGAGTTGGGCTGAAACTGTTCACAGAAATCCACAGGCTTGTGGTTGCCAGGCAACCACACTGGGCTGAGATTGGCTGAACATCACTGTATGGTGTATTTTAGGCTCTAGGTTTGAAAATTTAAAAGACTGGGGTAGTCAAATTTGGAACCCATAGACCTCAGAAATAGTAAATGTTTTCCAATTACTTCCCTCCACTTCTCAAAATATGTCAAATTTTCTTGATCACTACAACTGTAAAAAAAAATTCTGAGGCAACATAGCGAGGCTAATCAAATATTGCAGGATTGGAATGGCTGTGGTTGTATGAGGTGGAAAGCTGCAGAGTTGGGCTGAAACAGTTCACAGAAATCCACAAGCTTGTGGTTGCCAGGCAACCACACTGGGCTGTGATTGGCTGAGCACCATTGTGAGCTGGACTTTAGGCTCTAGGATACAAGTGTGCAGTAGGAGACCTGAGTCACAATGCTGGGCGTTGCCATGGAGACCTCAGTGGCACAGAGGACCTGGTAGGGCAAGATTTAAATAGGATGAATATTCTTGGCCTGGTATGCCACAATATTCTCTCTGAAGGCTTCACTGCTCAGAATTTGTGGATGGAAATGCTTGCCAAACTACACCTGGATGTACTTTCAATGGGATATGAAATATGCCAGGGCCTGGCAGATGATCTCTGCCATGTCTTATCCTTGAGCATAGGCTTTTCCCTTGTCATGTCTGTCATTTGGCTGAGTCCTGTTCCCTAAGCTATTCAGGCAAGACTTGCTGGCATCATTCACCTGCAGTATAAGAGCTTTCTGTGAAATTTCTCAGCAGAAATCCTCTGCAAGCACATAGCTTTGGATATGAGAGACAGTGGTGGAAGTTGAATTTGAAGGGTAGGTAATTGAAAACAATGAAACAAGCCCCAAATAAGATCTTTACATGTTTCCCAGAGAATATGTTTGGAAATACGGGGGAAGATGGAGATCAAGGCTGAGAAGAGTGCACACCGATTTCAAGGTACAAAAACCAGGGAAAAACATGGGAAAGCAAGAGAGCTGCTTAATCTGATGTAAAAATCTTTGATGATGAAAGGAAAATTATATTCTCATGATGATATAATCAGGCTGTAGAAGTGAACTTCTCATGTTGATTTTCCTATGTGTGGCCTTCTGCATTGGCCAGTGGATGCAGGACAGGAGATCTTCAGATAAATCTGGTGGAACACAAAATACTGAAAAAAAAATTCAGCCTAAATCCTGTGTATTCCTTCCATTTGAGAACATATATGGATAATGTACGAAGTTTCAAAAGAGAAAATGTCTATTGGGTCATGGTTTCAACAATGAAATGGTCACTTCACATAACATTTTGAATTTTGCTTTTACAGTTGCTCATGTACCGGGCCTGAGTAAAGCAGAATGCAGAGTAAGCCTCTTCAATAGTTGTGCATTCCATAAGTGGTTTTAAAACCAGTGAAACCCTTTGGACTTAGTGTTTGTATTTTATTGGTTGATTGGGTTTTCAAATTGTTTCTTTTACTATTTTTAACTTTGTGACTCAGGGAAGCCCTCACTCATAGTGATTTAGACCTCTCCAAAAGCTCTGAAGTTATTCATGTAACAGCTATTACATGTTATAAGTTTCTGCTATTAAAACTTGAAATACAAACAGACTCTGCTACTTTTCATCTAAATTCAGTGTTCGGCTAAATTCAGTGTTGGACTTTTTACAAGTCCTTTGAAATGTGTCCTACACTAGTCACTGGTCGTGCTGGAATTTACTTTCTTGTGAAGACAGGATTTGAGCAAATTGACACAAGTACAGTTTGCCACTACTCTGGACGCCTGGTTAAATATCGAGTTCCCTAAATGGTGTGTGTTTTACTTTGATCTCTGCTCACACTTTGCTCATCCAGTTAGAACCACAGGGCTCCAGGCCATAGCGTTCCAGGCCTAAACAAGAAACTTTCCATTCCGTTTTGGGAGTTCATTCCTCTCTCATAATTACTTTTTCCACAAATGTGTGCTTCAGGAGAGGCCCTGTCCAAATGTGGAGAGGCCCATTTTCATTCACTCACTTTCAGACTTTCTAAGGTTTTCAGTTACTAGAGGTTTGCCCAGACTTGCCATTGTCAAGGGACAGTGCACTTCACTTGAAGTTGTGCAGTATTACTTCATGTGTCTCCATGGAAATTCCACCAATGGGAAACTCTTGCTGTAGTCATCTCCAAGTGTTGCTGTGTAAGAAAATATAACTAACAAAGGATGTGGTTTCAAGCAGAATGAGGAAAGGAGGGATTATCTTTATTTCAGTGCAGGTTGACCTTTCAAAGAAACAGTAATTCCTATGAAATAGGAGGTAAAATCTTTTGTAAAGAGACATGGACATGACGCGCTCAACTTTATGTCACTTTTTTTAAAAGGACAAGGGCATTTGATAAATTCTTGGCTGCTGAATTGTCCCTTTTTTCAAATTTCTCTTAGGTAAGACACTCCAACTTCTTCAAACCATGGTACTGTTCCTTCCATGTAAAAAACCAAAGCAAAAAAACAAAATAAATTAAAACCAAACCCATCAAATTACATTTGAGAGCACACAATTGCTCAGCAGGCCCACTATTCAAGAAGCTAGAGGTACAGAAGCCTCAGCCTTCAGCCCATGGCCTGAAGTTTTGTCTCTATCGTGGGCCCTCGATTCCCTGGCATGTCCACATTAACTCATGAATCTTTACTCATTTCCTCTTCAAATGCACAGGATCCAATATATTTGAACCCTGTTCACCTGGGCTGTAATCATCCAAGGACACACCAGAGGAAGGGCAGCCACCCACTTGCCTGGGGCCTTGGCGCTTATCACAATAGAAATGGACACCTGAACAAGGGGAGCCAAAACAAAGAGAGGCATATTCCTAAAGCCTGAAGCACAGAAGCTACCTATAGACCAGTAGTGGGATTTCACAAATTATGTAAGAATCTCTATGCACATGCTTGGCATGGTGGCTCATGCCTATAATCCCAGCAATCTGGGGGCTGAGGTGGATGGATCCTTGGGAGTTCCAGTCCATCTTGGGCTACGAATTTATCTCAAGGCCTCTTTCAACAACTACATAAGATGCTGTTTCCAAAAAGAGGACAACAGAAACCTAGACACACTTGGTCTAGGTCCCTGGGTTCACTACATGAGTTGTGGAGTCTAAATATTCCATGCCATGAGAAAATACCTGGGATTTTTAGGGAAAGGGGCATTTGCATCCCTTTTCTAAGGGTTTCCCTTTCACCATGTTACATTTGAATTCTGGGAAAACCTGCTGGTGATAAGCTATCTAGCATTACTTTGGTTTAGGTATTGAGCCAGTACCTCATGTTTAGTGTCCAGGGTTGTGCTGGAATGGCTGAAGACCTCCTTGAAATAGCGATTGCAGACAAGTGAACCCCGAGGAAGCTGGATAGTTGAAGCAGGCACTCCAAATATTCATGCACTGCAAGGATTCACTTTCATTTTGGGACTCATCTTCTGGTTGCTGGCATTTAGTGCTAACTGATACTACCATGGTGGCAGTAATCCAGCAGAGACTGCATGTATGGTTTGCAGGTTTGCTTCCCAAGCCACTAGAAACTCGGCAGAACCCAAATCATTGTGGCATTTTCTTTCCTCCCCTGAAACATTTGGCTTTCTAAGTTTGAAAACTGAATAGACTGGGCTAGTCAAGTTTGGACCCCATATACCACCAACAGAGCTAAAGACAGAGCCCATTACTTCCCTCCACTTGTCAAAATATGTCAAATTTGCTTGATCACCACAACTTCAAAGAAAATTCTGAGGCAACTTAGAGAGGTGAATCAAATACTGCATGATTGGAATGGCTTTGGTTGTATGAGGTGGAAAGCTGCAGAGTTGGGCTGAAACTGTTCACAGAAATCCACAGGCTTGTGGTTGCCAGGCAACCACACTGGGCTGAGATTGGCTGAACATCACTGTATGGTGTATTTTAGGCTCTAGGTTTGAAAATTTAAAAGACTGGGGTAGTCAAATTTGGAACCCATAGACCTCAGAAATACTAAATGTTTTCCAATTACTTCCCTCCACTTCTCAAAATATGTCAAATTTTCTTGATCACTACAACTGTAAAAAAAAATTCTGAGGCAACATAGCGAGGCTAATCAAATATTGCACGATTGGAATGGCTGTGGTTGTATGAGGTGGAAAGCTGCAGAGTTGGGCTGAAACAGTTCACAGAAATCCACAAGCTTGTGGTTGCCAGGCAACCACACTGGGCTGTGATTGGCTGAGCACCATTGTGAGCTGGACTTTAGGCTCTAGGATACAAGTGTGCAGTAGGAGACCTGAGTCACAATGCTGGGCGTTGCCATGGAGACCTCAGTGGCACAGAGGACCTGGTAGGGCAAGATTTAAATAGGATGAATATTCTTGGCCTGGTATGCCACAATATTCTCTCTGAAGGCTTCACTGCTCAGAATTTGTGGATGGAAATGCTTGCCAAACTACACCTGGATGTACTTTCAATGGGATATGAAATATGCCAGGGCCTGGCAGATGATCTCTGCCATGTCTTATCCTTGAGCATACGCTTTTCCCTTGTCATGTCTGTCATTTGGCTGAGTCCTGTTCCCTAAGCTATTCAGGCAAGACTTGCTGGCATCATTCACCTGCAGTATAAGAGCTTTCTGTGAAATTTCTCAGCAGAAATCCTCTGCAAGCACATAGCTTTGGATATGAGAGACAGTGGTGGAAGTTGAATTTGAAGGGCAGATAATTGAAAACAATGAAACAAGCCCCGAATAAGATCTTTACATGTTTCCCAGATGAATATGTTTGGAAATACGGGGGAAGATGGAGATCAAGGCTGAGAAGAGTGCACACCGATTTCAAGGTACAAAAACCAGGGAAAAACATGGGAAAGCAAGAGAGCTGCTTAATCTGATGTAAAAATCTTTGATGATGAAAGGAAAATTATATTCTCATGATGATATAATCAGGCTGTAGAAGTGAACTTCTCATGTTGGTTCTCCTATGTGTGGCCTGCTGCATTGGCCAGTGGATGCAGGACAGGAGATCTTCAGATAAATCTGGTGGAACACAAAATACTGAAAAAAAAATTCAGCCTAAATCCTGTGTATTCCTTCCATTTGAGAACATATATGGATAATGTACGAAGTTTCAAAAGAGAAAATGTCTATTGGGTCATGGTTTCAACAATGAAATGGTCACTTCACATAACATTTTGAATTTTGCTTTTACAGTTGCTCATGTACCGGGCCTGAGTAAAGCAGAATGCAGAGTAAGCCTCTTCAATAGTTGTGCATTCCATAAGTGGTTTTAAAACCAGTGAAACCCTTTGGACTTAGTGTTTGTATTTTATTGGTTGATTGGGTTTTCAAATTGTTTCTTTTACTATTTTTAACTTTGTGACTCAGGGAAGCCCTCACTCATAGTGATTTAGACCTCTCCAAAAGCTCTGAAGTTATTCATGTAACAGCTATTACATGTTATAAGTTTCTGCTATTAAAACTTGAAATACAAACAGACTCTGCTACTTTTCATCTAAATTCAGTGTTCGGCTAAATTCAGTGTTGGACTTTTTACAAGTCCTTTGAAATGTGTCCTACACTAGTCACTGGTCGTGCTGGAATTTACTTTCTTGTGAAGACAGGATTTGAGCAAATTGACACAAGTACAGTTTGCCACTACTCTGGACGCCTGGTTAAATATCGAGTTCCCTAAATGGTGTGTGTTTTACTTTGATCTCTGCTCACACTTTGCTCATCCAGTTAGAACCACAGGGCTCCAGGCCATAGCGTTCCAGGCCTAAACAAGAAACTTTCCATTCCGTTTTGGGAGTTCATTCCTCTCTCATAATTACTTTTTCCACAAATGTGTGCTTCAGGAGAGGCCCTGTCCAAATGTGGAGAGGCCCATTTTCATTCACTCACTTTCAGACTTTCTAAGGTTTTCAGTTACTAGAGGTTTGCCCAGACTTGCCATTGTCAAGGGACAGTGCACTTCACTTGAAGTTGTGCAGTATTACTTCATGTGTCTCCATGGAAATTCCACCAATGGGAAACTCTTGCTGTAGTCATCTCCAAGTGTTGCTGTGTAAGAAAATATAACTAACAAAGGATGTGGTTTCAAGCAGAATGAGGAAAGGAGGGATTATCTTTATTTCAGTGCAGGTTGACCTTTCAAAGAAACAGTAATTCCTATGAAATAGGAGGTAAAATCTTTTGTAAAGAGACATGGACATGACGCGCTCAACTTTATGTCACTTTTTTTAAAAGGACAAGGGCATTTGAGAAATTCTTGGCTGCTGAATTTTCCCTTTTTTCAAATTTCTCTTAGGTAAGACACTCCAACTTCTTCAAACCATGGTACTGTTCCTTCCATGTAAAAAACCAAAGCAAAAAAACAAAATAAATTAAAACCAAACCCATCAAATTACATTTGAGAGCACACAATTGCTCAGCAGGCCCACTATTCAAGAAGCTAGAGGTACAGAAGCCTCAGCCTTCAGCCCATGGCCTGAAGTTTTGTCTCTATCGTGGGCCCTCGATTCCCTGGCATGTCCACATTAACTCATGAATCTTTACTCATTTCCTCTTCAAATGCACAGGATCCAATATATTTGAACCCTGTTCACCTGGGCTGTAATCATCCAAGGACACACCAGAGGAAGGGCAGCCACCCACTTGCCTGGGGCCTTGGCGCTTATCACAATAGAAATGGACACCTGAACAAGGGGAGCCAAAACAAAGAGAGGCATATTCCTAAAGCCTGAAGCACAGAAGCTACCTATAGACCAGTAGTGGGATTTCACAAATTATGTAAGAATCTCTATGCACATGCTTGGCATGGTGGCTCATGCCTATAATCCCAGCAATCTGGGGGCTGAGGTGGATGGATCCTTGGGAGTTCCAGTCCATCTTGGGCTACGAATTTATCTCAAGGCCTCTTTCAACAACTACATAAGATGCTGTTTCCAAAAAGAGGACAACAGAAACCTAGACACACTTGGTCTAGGTCCCTGGGTTCACTACATGAGTTGTGGAGTCTAAATATTCCATGCCATGAGAAAATACCTGGGATTTTTAGGGAAAGGGGCATTTGCATCCCTTTTCTAAGGGTTTCCCTTTCACCATGTTACATTTGAATTCTGGGAAAACCTGCTGGTGATAAGCTATCTAGCATTACGTTGGTTTAGGTATTGAGCCAGTACCTCATGTTTAGTGTCCAGGGTTGTGCTGGAATGGCTGAAGACCTCCTTGAAATAGCGATTGCAGACAAGTGAACCCCGAGGAAGCTGGATAGTTGAAGCAGGCACTCCAAATATTCATGCACTGCAAGGATTCACTTTCATTTTGGGACTCATCTTCTGGTTGCTGGCATTTAGTGCTAACTGATACTACCATGGTGGCAGTAATCCAGCAGAGACTGCATGTATGGTTTGCAGGTTTGCTTCCCAAGCCACTAGAAACTCGGCAGAACCCAAATCATTGTGGCATTTTCTTTCCTCCCCTGAAACATTTGGCTTTCTAAGTTTGAAAACTGAATAGACTGGGCTAGTCAAGTTTGGACCCCATATACCACCAACAGAGCTAAAGACAGAGCCCATTACTTCCCTCCACTTGTCAAAATATGTCAAATTTGCTTGATCACCACAACTTCAAAGAAAATTCTGAGGCAACTTAGAGAGGTGAATCAAATACTGCATGATTGGAATGGCTTTGGTTGTATGAGGTGGAAAGCTGCAGAGTTGGGCTGAAACTGTTCACAGAAATCCACAGGCTTGTGGTTGCCAGGCAACCACACTGGGCTGAGATTGGCTGAACATCACTGTATGGTGTATTTTAGGCTCTAGGTTTGAAAATTTAAAAGACTGGGGTAGTCAAATTTGGAACCCATAGACCTCAGAAATACTAAATGTTTTCCAATTACTTCCCTCCACTTCTCAAAATAAGTCAAATTTTCTTGATCACTACAACTGTAAAAAAAAATTCTGAGGCAACATAGCGAGGCTAATCAAATATTGCACGATTGGAATGGCTGTGGTTGTATGAGGTGGAAAGCTGCAGAGTTGGGCTGAAACAGTTCACAGAAATCCACAAGCTTGTGGTTGCCAGGCAACCACACTGGGCTGTGATTGGCTGAGCACCATTGTGAGCTGGACTTTAGGCTCTAGGATACAAGTGTGCAGTAGGAGACCTGAGTCACAATGCTGGGCGTTGCCATGGAGACCTCAGTGGCACAGAGGACCTGGTAGGGCAAGATTTAAATAGGATGAATATTCTTGGCCTGGTATGCCACAATATTCTCTCTGAAGGCTTCACTGCTCAGAATTTGTGGATGGAAATGCTTGCCAAACTACACCTGGATGTACTTTCAATGGGATATGAAATATGCCAGGGCCTGGCAGATGATCTCTGCCATGTCTTATCCTTGAGCATACGCTTTTCCCTTGTCATGTCTGTCATTTGGCTGAGTCCTGTTCCCTAAGCTATTCAGGCAAGACTTGCTGGCATCATTCACCTGCAGTATAAGAGCTTTCTGTGAAATTTCTCAGCAGAAATCCTCTGCAAGCACATAGCTTTGGATATGAGAGACAGTGGTGGAAGTTGAATTTGAAGGGCAGATAATTGAAAACAATGAAACAAGCCCCGAATAAGATCTTTACATGTTTCCCAGATGAATATGTTTGGAAATACGGGGGAAGATGGAGATCAAGGCTGAGAAGAGTGCACACCGATTTCAAGGTACAAAAACCAGGGAAAAACATGGGAAAGCAAGAGAGCTGCTTAATCTGATGTAAAAATCTTTGATGATGAAAGGAAAATTATATTCTCATGATGATATAATCAGGCTGTAGAAGTGAACTTCTCATGTTGGTTCTCCTATGTGTGGCCTTCTGCATTGGCCAGTGGATGCAGGACAGGAGATCTTCAGATAAATCTGGTGGAACACAAAATACTGAAAAAAAAATTCAGCCTAAATCCTGTGTATTCCTTCCATTTGAGAACATATATGGATAATGTACGAAGTTTCAAAAGAGAAAATGTCTATTGGGTCATGGTTTCAACAATGAAATGGTCACTTCACATAACATTTTGAATTTTGCTTTTACAGTTGCTCATGTACCGGGCCTGAGTAAAGCAGAATGCAGAGTAAGCCTCTTCAATAGTTGTGCATTCCATAAGTGGTTTTAAAACCAGTGAAACCCTTTGGACTTAGTGTTTGTATTTTATTGGTTGATTGGGTTTTCAAATTGTTTCTTTTACTATTTTTAACTTTGTGACTCAGGGAAGCCCTCACTCATAGTGATTTAGACCTCTCCAAAAGCTCTGAAGTTATTCATGTAACAGCTATTACATGTTATAAGTTTCTGCTATTAAAACTTGAAATACAAACAGACTCTGCTACTTTTCATCTAAATTCAGTGTTCGGCTACATTCAGTGTTGGACTTTTTACAAGTCCTTTGAAATGTGTCCTACACTAGTCACTGGTCGTGCTGGAATTTACTTTCTTGTGAAGACAGGATTTGAGCAAATTGACACAAGTACAGTTTGCCACTACTCTGCACGCCTGGTTAATTATCGAGTTCCCTAAATGGTGTGCGTTTTACTTTGATCTCTGCTCACACTTTGCTCATCCAGTTAGAACCACAGGGCTCCAGGCCATAGCGTTCCAGGCCTAAACAAGAAAATTTCCATTCCGTTTTGGGAGTTCATTCCTCTCTCATAATTACTTTTTCCACAAATGTGTGCTTCAGGAGAGGCCCTGTCCAAATGTGGAGAGGCCCATTTTCATTCACTCACTTTCAGACTTTCTAAGGTTTTCAGTTACTAGAGGTTTGCCCAGACTTGCCATTGTCAAGGGACAGTGCACTTCACTTGAAGTTGTGCAGTATTACTTCATGTGTCTCCATGGAAATTCCACCAATGGGAAACTCTTGCTGTAGTCATCTCCAAGTGTTGCTGTGTAAGAAAATATAACTAACAAAGGATGTGGTTTCAAGCAGAATGAGGAAAGGAGGGATTATCTTTATTTCAGTGCAGGTTGACCTTTCAAAGAAACAGTAATTCCTATGAAATAGGAGGTAAAATCTTTTGTAAAGAGACATGGACATGACGCGCTCAACTTTATGTCACTTTTTTTAAAACGACAAGAGCATTTGAGAAATTCTTGGCTGCTGAATTGTCCCTTTTTTCAAATTTCTCTTAGGTAAGACACTCCAACTTCTTCAAACCATGGTACTGTTCCTTCCATGTAAAAAACCAAAGCAAAAAAACAAAATAAATTAAAACCAAACCCATCAAATTACATTTGAGAGCACACAATTGCTCAGCAGGCCCACTATTCAAGAAGCTAGAGGTACAGAAGCCTCAGCCTTCAGCCCATGGCCTGAAGTTTTGTCTCTATCGTGGGCCCTCAATTCCCTGGCATGTCCACATTAACTCATGAATCTTTACTCATTTCCTCTTCAAATGCACAGGATCCAATATATTTGAACCCTGTTCACCTGGGCTGTAATCATCCAAGGACACACCAGAGGAAGGGCAGCCACCCCCTTGCCTGGGGCCTTGGCGCTTATCACAATAGAAATGGACACCTGAACAAGGGGAGCCAAAACAAAGAGAGGCATATTCCTAAAGCCTGAAGCACAGAAGCTACCTATAGACCAGTAGTGGGATTTCACAAATTATGTAAGAATCTCTGTGCACATGCTTGGCATGGTGGCTCATGCCTATAATCCCAGCAATCTGGGGGCTGAGGTGGATGGATCCTTGGGAGTTCCAGTCCATCTTGGGCTACGAATTTATCTCAAGGCCTCTTTCAACAACTACATAAGATGCTGTTTCCAAAAAGAGGACAACAGAAACCTAGACACACTTGGTCTAGGTCCCTGGGTTCACTACATGAGTTGTGGAGTCTAAATATTCCATGCCATGAGAAAATACCTGAGATTTTTAGGGAAAGGGGCATTTGCATCCCTTTTCTAAGGGTTTCCCTTTCACCATGTTACATTTGAATTCTGGGAAAACCTGCTGGTGATAAGCTATCTAGCATTATGTTGGTTTAGGTATTGAGCCAGTACCTCATGTTTAGTGTCAGGGTTGTGCTGGAATGGCTGAAGACCTCCTTGAAATAGCGATTGCAGACAAGTGAACCCCGAGGAAGCTGGATAGTTGAAGCAGGCACTCCAAATATTCATGCACTGCAAGGATTCACTTTCATTTTGGGACTCATCTTCAGGGTGCTGGCATTTAGTGCTAACTGATACTACCATGGGGGCAGTAATCCAGCAGAGACTGCATGTATGGTTTGTAGGTTTGCTTCCCAAGCCACTAGAAACTCGGCAGAACCCAAATCATTGTGGCATTTTCTTTCCTCCCCTGAAACATTTGGCTTTCTAAGTTTGAAAATTGAATAGACTGGGCTACTCAAGTTTGGACCCCATATACCACCAACAGAGCTAAAGACAGAGCCCATTACTTCCCTCCACTTGTCAAAATATGTCAAATTTGCTTGATCACCACAACTTCAAAGAAAATTCTGAGGCAACTTAGAGACGTGAATCAAATACTGCATGATTGGAATGGCTTTGGTTGTATGAGGTGGAAAGCTGCAGAGTTGGGCTGAAACTGTTCACAGAAATCCACAGGCTTGTGGTTGCCAGGCAACCACCCTGGGCTGAGATTGGCTGAACATCACTGTGTGGTGTATTTTAGGCTCTAGGTTTGAAAATTTAAAAGACTGGGGTAGTCAAATTTGGAACCCATAGACCTCAGACATACCAAAATGTTTTCCAATTACTTCCCTCCACTTCTCAAAATATGTCAAATTTTCTTGATCACTACAACTGTAAAAAAAATTCTGAGGCAACATAGCGAGGCTAATCAAATATTGCACGATTGGAATGGCTGTGGTTGTATGAGGTGGAAAGCTGCAGAGTTGGGCTGAAACAGTTCACAGAAATCCACAAGCTTGTGGTTGCCAGGCAACCACACTGGGCTGTGATTGGCTGAGCACCATTGTGAGCTGGACTTTAGGCTCTAGGATACAAGTGTGCAGTAGGAGACCTGAGTCACAATGCTGGGCGATGCCATGGAGACCTCAGTGGCACAGAGGACCTTGTAGGGCAAGATTAAAATAGGATGAATATTCTTGGCCTGGTATGCCACAATATTCTCTCTGAAGGCTTCACTGCTCAGAATTTGTGAATGGAAATGCTTGCCAAACTACACATGGATGTACTTTCAATGGGATATGAAATATGCCAGGGCCTGGCAGATGATCTCTGCCATGTCTTATCCTTGAACATATGCTTTTCCCTTGTCATGTCTGTCATTTGGCTGAGTCCTGTTCCCTAAGCTATTCAGGCAAGACTTGCTGGCATCATTCACCTGCAGTATAAGAGCTTTCTGTGAAATTTCTCAGCAGAAATCCTCTGCAAGCACATAGCTTTGGATATGAGAGACAGTGGTGGAAGTTGAATTTGAAGGGCAGATAATTGAAAACAATGAAACAAGCCCCGAATAAGATCTTTACATGTTTCCCAGATGAATATGTTTGGAAATACGGGGGAAGATGGAGATCAAGGCTGAGAAGAGTCCACACCCATTTCAAGGTACAAAAACCAGGGAAAAACATGGAAAAGCAAGAGAGCTGCTTAATCTGATGTAAAAATCTTTGATGATGAAAGGAAAATTATATTCTCATGATGATATAATCAGGCTGTAGAAGTGAACTTCTCATGTTGGTTCTCCTATGTGTGGCCTTCTGCATTCACCAGTGGATGCATGACAGGAGATCTTCAGATAAATCTGGTGGAACACAAAACAGTGAAAAAAAAATTCAGCCTAAATCCTGTGTATTCCTTCCATTTGAGAACATATATGGATAATGTACGAAGTTTCAAAAGAGAAAATGTCTATTGGGTCATGGTTTCAATAATGAAATGGTCACTTCACATAACATTTTGAATTTTGCTTTCACAGTTGCTCATGTACCGGGCCTGAGTAAGGCAGAATGCAGAGTAAGCCTCTTCAATAGTTGTGCATTCCATAAGTGGTTTTAAAACCAGTGAAACCCTTTGGACTTAGTGTTTGTATTTTATTGGTTGATTGGTTTTTCAAATTGTTTCTTTTACTATTTTTAAATTTGTGACTCAGGGAAGCCCTCACTCATAGTGATTTAGACCTCTCCAAAAGCTCTGAAGTTATTCATGTAACAGCTATTACATGTTATAAGTTTCTGCTATTAAAACTTGAAATACAAACAGACTCTGCTACTTTACATCTAAATTCAGTGTTGGGCTAAATTCAGTGTTGGACTTTTTACAAGTCCTTTGAAATGTGTCCTCCTCTAGTCACTGGTCGTGCTGGAATTTACTTTCTTGTGAAGACAGGATTTGAGAAAATTGACACAAGTACAGTTTGCCACTACTCTGCACGCCTGGTTAAATATCGAGTTCCCTAAATGGTGTGCGTTTTACTTTGATCTCTGCTCACACTTTGCTCATCCAGTTAGAACCACAGGGCTCCAGGCTATAGTGTTCCAGGCCTAAACAAGATAATTTCCATTCCATTTTGGGAGTTCATTCCTCTCTCATAATTACATTTTCCACAAATGTGTGCTTCAGGAGAGGCCCTGTCCAAATGTGGAGAGGCCCATTTTAATTCACTCACTTTCAGACTTTCTAAGGTTTTCAGTTACTAGAGGTTTGCCCAGACTTGCCAGTGTCAAGGGACAGTGCACTTCACTTGAAGTTGTGCAGTATTACTTCATGTGTCTCCGTGGAAATTCCACCAATGGGAAACTCTTGCTGTAGTCATCTCCAAGTGTTTCTGGGTAAGAAAATATAACTAACAAAGGATGTGGTTTCAAGCAGAATGAGGAAAGGAGGGATTATCTTTATTTGAGTGCAGGTTGACCTTTCAAAGAAACAGTAATTCCTATGAAATAGGAGGTAAAATCTTTTGTAAAGAGACATGGACATGACGCGCTCAACTTTATGTCACTTTTTTTAAAACGACAAGGGCATTTGAGAAATTCTTGGTGGCTGAATTGTCCCTTTTTTCAAATTTCTCTTAGGTAAGACACTCCAACTTCTTCAAACCATGGTACTGTTCCTTCCATGTAAAAAACCAAAGCAAAAAAAACAAAATAAATTAAAACCAAACCCATCAAATTACATTTGAGAGCACACAATTGCTCAGCAGGCCCACTATTCAAGAAGGTAGAGGTACAGAAGCCTCAGCCTTCAGCCCATGGCCTGAAGTTTTGTCTCTATCGTGGGCCCTCAATTCCCTGGCATGTCCACATTAACTCATGAATCTTTACTCATTTCCTCTTCAAATGCACAGGATCCAATATATTTGAACCCTGTTCACCTGGGCTGTAATCATCCAAGGACACACCAGAGGAAGGGCAGCCACCCCCTTGCCTGGGGCCTTGGCGCTTATCACAATAGAAATGGACACCTGAACAAGGGGAGCCAAAACAAAGAGAGGCATATTCCTAAAGCCTGAAGCACAGAAGCTACCTATAGACCAGTAGTGGGATTTCACAAATTATGTAAGAATCTCTGTGCACATGCTTGGCATGGTGGCTCATGCCTATAATCCCAGCAATCTGGGGGCTGAGGTGGATGGATCCTTGGGAGTTCCAGTCCATCTTGGGCTACGAATTTATCTCAAGGCCTCTTTCAACAACTACATAAGATGCTGTTTCCAAAAAGAGGACAACAGAAACCTAGACACACTTGGTCTAGGTCCCTGGGTTCACTACATGAGTTGTGGAGTCTAAATATTCCATGCCATGAGAAAATACCTGGGATTTTTAGGGAAAGGGGCATTTGCATCCCTTTTCTAAGGGTTTCCCTTTCACCATGTTACATTTGAATTCTGGGAAAACCTGCTGGTGATAAGCTATCTAGCATTACGTTGGTTTAGGTATTGAGCCAGTACCTCATGTTTAGTGTCCAGGGTTGTGCTGGAATGGCTGAAGACCTCCTTGAAATAGCGATTGCAGACAAGTGAACCCCGAGGAAGCTGGATAGTTGAAGCAGGCACTCCAAATATTCATGCACTGCAAGGATTCACTTTCATTTTGGGACTCATCTTCTGGTTGCTGGCATTTAGTGCTAACTGATACTACCATGGTGGCAGTAATCCAGCAGAGACTGCATGTATGGTTTGCAGGTTTGCTTCCCAAGCTACTAGAAACTCGGCAGAACCCAAATCATTGTGGCATTTTCTTTCCTCCCCTGAAACATTTGGCTTTCTAAGTTTGAAAATTGAATAGACTGGGCTAGTCAAGTTTGGACCCCATATACCACCAACAGAGCTGAAGACATAGCCCATTACTTCCCTCCACTTGTCAAAATATGTCAAATTTGCTTGATCACCACAACTTCAAAGAAAATTCTGAGGCAACTTAGAGAGGTGAATCAAATACTGCATGATTGGAATGGCTTTGGTTGTATGAGGTGGAAAGCTGCAGAGTTGGGCTGAAACTGTTCACAGAAATCCACAGGCTTGTGGTTGCCAGGCAACCACATTGGGCTGAGATTGGCTGAACATCACTGTGTGGTGTATTTTAGGCTCTAGGTTTGAAAATTTAAAAGACTGGGGTAGTCAAATTTGGAACCCATAGACCTCAGACATACCAAAATGTTTTCCAATTACTTCCCTCCACTTCTCAAAATATGTCAAATTTTCTTGATCACTACAACTGTAAAAAAAATTCTGAGGCAACATAGCGAGGCTAATCAAATATTGCACGATTGGAATGGCTGTGGTTGTATGATGTGGAAAGCTGCAGAGTTGGGCTGAAACAATTCACAGAAATCCACAAGCTTGTGGTTGCCAGGCAACCACACTGGGCTGTGATTGGCTGAGCACCATTGTGAGCTGGACTTTAGGCTCTAGGATACAAGTGTGCAGTAGGAGACCTGAGTCACAATGCTGGGCGTTGCCATGGAGACCTCAGTGGCACAGAGGACCTGGTAGGGCAAGATTAAAATAGGATGAATATTCTTGGCCTGGTATGCCACAATATTCTCTCTGAAGGCTTCACTGCTCAGAATTTGTGAATGGAAATGCTTGCCAAACTACACATGGATGTACTTTCAATGGGATATGAAATATGCCAGGGCCTGGCAGATGATCTCTGTCATGTCTTATCCTTGAACATACGCTTTTCCCTTGTCATGTCTGTCATTTGGCTGAGTCCTGTTCCCTAAGCTATTCAGGCAAGACTTGCTGGCATCATTCACCTGCAGTATAAGAGCTTTCTGTGAAATTTCTCAGCAGAAATCCTCTGCAAGCACATAGCTTTGGATATGAGAGACAGTGGTGGAAGTTGAATTTCAAGGGCAGATAATTGAAAACAATGAAACAAGCCCCGAATAAGATCTTTACATGTTTCCCAGATGAATATGTTTGGAAATATGGGGGAAGATGGAGATCAAGGCTGAGAAGAGTGCACACCCATTTCAAGGTACAAAAACCAGGGAAAAACATGGGAAAGCAAGAGAGCTGGTTAATCTGATGTAAAAATCTTTGATGATGAAAGGAAAATTATATTCTCATGATGATATAATCAGGCTGTAGAAGTGAACTTCTCATGTTGGTTCTCCTATGTGTGGCCTTCTGCATTGGCCAGTGGATGCAGGACAGGAGATCTTCAGATAAATCTGGTGGAACACAAAATACTGAAAAAAAAAATTCAGCCTAAATCCTGTGTATTCCTTCCATTTGAGAACATATATGGATAATGTACGAAGTTTCAAAAGAGAAAATGTCTATTGGGTCATGGTTTCAACAATGAAATGGTCACTTCACATAACATTTTGAATTTTGCTTTTACAGTTGCTCATGTACCGGGCCTGAGTAAAGCAGAATGCAGAGTAAGCCTCTTCAATAGTTGTGCATTCCATAAGTGGTTTTAAAACCAGTGAAACCCTTTGGACTTAGTGTTTGTATTTTATTGGTTGATTGGGTTTTCAAATTGTTTCTTTTACTATTTTTAACTTTGTGACTCAGGGAAGCCCTCACTCATAGTGATTTAGACCTCTCCAAAAGCTCTGAAGTTATTCATGTAACAGCTATTACATGTTATAAGTTTCTGCTATTAAAACTTGAAATACAAAGAGACTCTGCTACTTTTCATCTAAATTCAGTGTTCGGCTAAATTCAGTGTTGGACTTTTTACAAGTCCTTTGAAATGTGTCCTACACTAGTCACTGGTCGTGCTGGAATTTACTTTCTTGTGAAGACAGGATTTGAGCAAATTGACACAAGTACAGTTTGCCACTACTCTGGACGCCTGGTTAAATATCGAGTTCCCTAAATGGTGTGCGTTTTACTTTGATCTCTGCTCACACTTTGCTCATCCAGTTAGAACCACAGGGCTCCAGGCCATAGCGTTCCAGGCCTAAACAAGAAAATTTCCATTCCGTTTTGGGAGTTCATTCCTCTCTCATAATTACTTTTTCCACAAATGTGTGCTTCAGGAGAGGCCCTGTCCAAATGTGGAGAGGCCCATTTTCATTCACTCACTTTCAGACTTTCTAAGGTTTTCAGTTACTAGAGGTTTGCCCAGACTTGCCATTGTCAAGGGACAGTGCACTTCACTTGAAGTTGTGCAGTATTACTTCATGTGTCTCCATGGAAATTCCACCAATGGGAAACTCTTGCTGTAGTCATCTCCAAGTGTTGCTGTGTAAGAAAATATAACTAACAAAGGATGTGGTTTCAAGCAGAATGAGGAAAGGAGGGATTATCTTTATTTCAGTGCAGGTTGACCTTTCAAAGAAACAGTAATTCCTATGAAATAGGAGGTAAAATCTTTTGTAAAGAGACATGGACATGACGCGCTCAACTTTATGTCACTTTTTTTAAAACGACAAGGGCATTTGAGAAATTCTTGGCTGCTGAATTGTCCCTTTTTTCACATTTCTCTTAGGTAAGACACTCCAACTTCTTCAAACCATGGTACTGTTCCTTCCATGTAAAAAACCAAAGCAAAAAAGCAAAATAAATTAAAACCAAACCCATCAAATTACATTTGAGAGCACACAATTGCTCAGCAGGCCCACTATTCAAGAAGCTAGAGGTACAGAAGCCTCAGCCTTCAGCCCATGGCCTGAAGTTTTGTCTCTATCGTGGGCCCTCAATTCCCTGGCATGTCCACATTAACTCATGAATCTTTACTCATTTCCTCTTCAAATGCACAGGATCCAATATATTTGAACCCTGTTCACCTGGGCTGTAATCATCCAAGGACACACCAGAGGAAGGGCAGCCACCCCCTTGCCTGGGGCCTTGGCGCTTATCACAATAGAAATGGACACCTGAACAAGGGGAGCCAAAACAAAGAGAGGCATATTCCTAAAGCCTGAAGCACAGAAGCTACCTATAGACCAGTAGTGGGATTTCACAAATTATGTAAGAATCTCTGTGCACATGCTTGGCATGGTGGCTCATGCCTATAATCCCAGCAATCTGGGGGCTGAGGTGGATGGATCCTTGGGAGTTCCAGTCCATCTTGGGCTACGAATTTATCTCAAGGCCTCTTTCAACAACTACATAAGATGCTGTTTCCAAAAAGAGGACAACAGAAACCTAGACACACTTGGTCTAGGTCCCTGGGTTCACTACATGAGTTGTGGAGTCTAAATATTCCATGCCATGAGAAAATACCTGGGATTTTTATGGAAAGGGGCATTTGCATCCCTTTTCTAAGGGTTTCCCTTTCACCATGTTACATTTGAATTCTGGGAAAACCTGCTGGTGATAAGCTATCTAGCATTACGTTGGTTTAGGTATTGAGCCAGTACCTCATGTTTAGTGTCCAGGGTTGTGCTGGAATGGCTGAAGACCTCCTTGAAATAGCGATTGCAGACAAGTGAACCCCGAGGAAGCTGGATAGTTGAAGCAGGCACTCCAAATATTCATGCACTGCAAGGATTCACTTTCATTTTGGGACTCATCTTCTGGTTGCTGGCATTTAGTGCTAACTGATACTACCATGGTGGCAGTAATCCAGCAGAGACTGCATGTATGGTTTGCAGGTTTGCTTCCCAAGCTACTAGAAACTCGGCAGAACCCAAATCATTGTGGCATTTTCTTTCCTCCCCTGAAACATTTGGCTTTCTAAGTTTGAAAATTGAATAGACTGGGCTAGTCAAGTTTGGACCCCATATACCACCAACAGAGCTGAAGACATAGCCCATTACTTCCCTCCACTTGTCAAAATATGTCAAATTTGCTTGATCACCACAACTTCAAAGAAAATTCTGAGGCAACTTAGAGAGGTGAATCAAATACTGCATGATTGGAATGGCTTTGGTTGTATGAGGTGGAAAGCTGCAGAGTTGGGCTGAAACTGTTCACAGAAATCCACAGGCTTGTGGTTGCCAGGCAACCACACTGGGCTGAGATTGGCTGAACATCACTGTGTGGTGTATTTTAGGCTCTAGGTTTGAAAATTTAAAAGACTGGGGTAGTCAAATTTGGAACCCATAGACCTCAGACATACCAAAATGTTTTCCAATTACTTCCCTCCACTTCTCAAAATATGTCAAATTTTCTTGATCACTACAACTGTAAAAAAAATTCTGAGGCAACATAGCGAGGCTAATCAAATATTGCACGATTGGAATGGCTGTGGTTGTATGATGTGGAAAGCTGCAGAGTTGGGCTGAAACAATTCACAGAAATCCACAAGCTTGTGGTTGCCAGGCAACCACACTGGGCTGTGATTGGCTGAGCACCATTGTGAGCTGGACTTTAGGCTCTAGGATACAAGTGTGCAGTAGGAGACCTGAGTCACAATGCTGGGCGTTGCCATGGAGACCTCAGTGGCACAGAGGACCTGGTAGGGCAAGATTAAAATAGGATGAATATTCTTGGCCTGGTATGCCACAATATTCTCTCTGAAGGCTTCACTGCTCAGAATTTGTGAATGGAAATGCTTGCCAAACTACACATGGATGTACTTTCAATGGGATATGAAATATGCCAGGGCCTGGCAGATGATCTCTGTCATGTCTTATCCTTGAACATACGCTTTTCCCTTGTCATGTCTGTCATTTGGCTGAGTCCTGTTCCCTAAGCTATTCAGGCAAGACTTGCTGGCATCATTCACCTGCAGTATAAGAGCTTTCTGTGAAATTTCTCAGCAGAAATCCTCTGCAAGCACATAGCTTTGGATATGAGAGACAGTGGTGGAAGTTGAATTTCAAGGGCAGATAATTGAAAACAATGAAACAAGCCCCGAATAAGATCTGTACATGTTTCCCAGATGAATATGTTTGGAAATATGGTGGAAGATGGAGATCAAGGCTGAGAAGAGTGCACACCCATTTCAAGGTACAAAAACCAGGGAAAAACATGGGAAAGCAAGAGAGCTGGTTAATCTGATGTAAAAATCTTTGATGATGAAAGGAAAATTATATTCTCATGATGATATAATCAGGCTGTAGAAGTGAACTTCTCATGTTGGTTCTCCTATGTGTGGCCTTCTGCATTGGCCAGTGGATGCAGGACAGGAGATCTTCAGATAAATCTGGTGGAACACAAAATACTGAAAAAAAAAATTCAGCCTAAATCCTGTGTATTCCTTCCATTTGAGAACATATATGGATAATGTACGAAGTTTCAAAAGAGAAAATGTCTATTGGGTCATGGTTTCAACAATGAAATGGTCACTTCACATAACATTTTGAATTTTGCTTTTACAGTTGCTCATGTACCGGGCCTGAGTAAAGCAGAATGCAGAGTAAGCCTCTTCAATAGTTGTGCATTCCATAAGTGGTTTTAAAACCAGTGAAACCCTTTGGACTTAGTGTTTGTATTTTATTGGTTGATTGGGTTTTCAAATTGTTTCTTTTACTATTTTTAACTTTGTGACTCAGGGAAGCCCTCACTCATAGTGATTTAGACCTCTCCAAAAGCTCTGAAGTTATTCATGTAACAGCTATTACATGTTATAAGTTTCTGCTATTAAAACTTGAAATACAAAGAGACTCTGCTACTTTTCATCTAAATTCAGTGTTCGGCTAAATTCAGTGTTGGACTTTTTACAAGTCCTTTGAAATGTGTCCTACACTAGTCACTGGTCGTGCTGGAATTTACTTTCTTGTGAAGACAGGATTTGAGCAAATTGACACAAGTACAGTTTGCCACTACTCTGGACACCTGGCTAAATATCGAGTTCCCTAAATGGTGTGCGTTTTACTTTGATCTCTGCTCACACTTTGCTCATCCAGTTAGAACCACAGGGCTCCAGGCCATAGCGTTCCAGGCCTAAACAAGAAAATTTCCATTCCGTTTTGGGAGTTCATTCCTCTCTCATAATTACTTTTTCCACAAATGTGTGCTTCAGGAGAGGCCCTGTCCAAATGTGGAGAGGCCCATTTTCATTCACTCACTTTCAGACTTTCTAAGGTTTTCAGTTACTAGAGGTTTGCCCAGACTTGCCATTGTCAAGGGACAGTGCACTTCACTTGAAGTTGTGCAGTATTACTTCATGTGTCTCCATGGAAATTCCACCAATGGGAAACTCTTGCTGTAGTCATCTCCAAGTGTTGCTGTGTAAGAAAATATAACTAACAAAGGATGTGGTTTCAAGCAGAATGAGGAAAGGAGGGATTATCTTTATTTCAGTGCAGGTTGACCTTTCAAAGAAACAGTAATTCCTATGAAATAGGAGGTAAAATCTTTTGTAAAGAGACATGGACATGACGCGCTCAACTTTATGTCACTTTTTTTAAAACGACAAGGGCATTTGAGAAATTCTTGGCTGCTGAATTGTCCCTTTTTTCACATTTCTCTTAGGTAAGACACTCCAACTTCTTCAAACCATGGTACTGTTCCTTCCATGTAAAAAACCAAAGCAAAAAAACAAAATAAATTAAAACCAAACCCATCAAATTACATTTGAGAGCACACAATTGCTCAGCAGGCCCACTATTCAAGAAGCTAGAGGTACAGAAGCCTCAGCCTTCAGCCCATGGCCTGAAGTTTTGTCTCTATCGTGGGCCCTCAATTCCCTGGCATGTCCACATTAACTCATGAATCTTTACTCATTTCCTCTTCAAATGCACAGGATCCAATATATTTGAACCCTGTTCACCTGGGCTGTAATCATCCAAGGACACACCAGAGGAAGGGCAGCCACCCCCTTGCCTGGGGCCTTGGCGCTTATCACAATAGAAATGGACACCTGAACAAGGGGAGCCAAAACAAAGAGAGGCATATTCCTAAAGCCTGAAGCACAGAAGCTACCTATAGACCAGTAGTGGGATTTCACAAATTATGTAAGAATCTCTGTGCACATGCTTGGCATGGTGGCTCATGCCTATAATCCCAGCAATCTGGGGGCTGAGGTGGATGGATCCTTGGGAGTTCCAGTCCATCTTGGGCTACGAATTTATCTCAAGGCCTCTTTCAACAACTACATAAGATGCTGTTTCCAAAAAGAGGACAACAGAAACCTAGACACACTTGGTCTAGGTCCCTGGGTTCACTACATGAGTTGTGGAGTCTAAATATTCCATGCCATGAGAAAATACCTGGGATTTTTAGGGAAAGGGGCATTTGCATCCCTTTTCTAAGGGTTTCCCTTTCACCATGTTATATTTGAATTCTGGGAAAACCTGCTGGTGATAAGCTATCTAGCATTACATTGGTTTAGGTACTGAGCCAGTACCTCATGTTTAGTGTCCAGGGTTGTGCTGGAATGGCTGAAGACCTCCTTGAAATAGCGATTGCAGACAAGTGAACCCCGAGGAAGCTGGATAGTTGAAGCAGGCACTCCAAATATTCATGCACTGCAAGGATTCACTTTCATTTTGGGACTCATCTTCTGGTTGCTGGCATTTAGTGCTAACTGATACTACCATGGTGGCAGTAATCCAGCAGAGACTGCATGTATGGTTTGCAGGTTTGCTTCCCAAGCTACTAGAAACTCGGCAGAACCCAAATCATTGTGGCATTTTCTTTCCTCCCCTGAAACATTTGGCTTTCTAAGTTTGAAAATTGAATAGACTGGGCTAGTCAAGTTTGGACCCCATATACCACCAACAGAGCTGAAGACAGAGCCCATTACTTCCCTCCACTTGTCAAAATATGTCAAATTTGCTTGATCACCACAACTTCAAAGAAAATTCTGAGGCAACTTAGAGAGGTGAATCAAATACTGCATGATTGGAATGGCTTTGGTTGTATGAGGTGGAAAGCTGCAGAGTTGGGCTGAAACTGTTCACAGAAATCCACAGGCTTGTGGTTGCCAGGCAACCACACTGGGCTGAGATTGGCTGAACATCACTGTGTGGTGTATTTTAGGCTCTAGGTTTGAAAATTTAAAAGACTGGGGTAGTCAAATTTGGAACCCATAGACCTCAGACATACCAAAATGTTTTCCAATTACTTCCCTCCACTTCTCAAAATATGTCAAATTTTCTTGATCACTACAACTGTAAAAAAAATTCTGAGGCAACATAGCGAGGCTAATCAAATATTGCACGATTGGAATGGCTGTGGTTGTATGATGTGGAAAGCTGCAGAGTTGGGCTGAAACAATTCACAGAAATCCACAAGCTTGTGGTTGCCAGGCAACCACACTGGGCTGTGATTGGCTGAGCACCATTGTGAGCTGGACTTTAGGCTCTAGGATACAAGTGTGCAGTAGGAGACCTGAGTCACAATGCTGGGCGTTGCCATGGAGACCTCAGTGGCACAGAGGACCTGGTAGGGCAAGATTAAAATAGGATGAATATTCTTGGCCTGGTATGCCACAATATTCTCTCTGAAGGCTTCACTGCTCAGAATTTGTGAATGGAAATGCTTGCCAAACTACACATGGATGTACTTTCAATGGGATATGAAATATGCCAGGGCCTGGCAGATGATCTCTGCCATGTCTTATCCTTGAACATACGCTTTTCCCTTGTCATGTCTGTCATTTGGCTGAGTCCTGTTCCCTAAGCTATTCAGGCAAGACTTGCTGGCATCATTCACCTGCAGTATAAGAGCTTTCTGTGAAATTTCTCAGCAGAAATCCTATGCAAGCACATAGCTTTGGATATGAGAGACAGTGGTGGAAGTTGAATTTCAAGGGCAGATAATTGAAAACAATGAAACAAGCCCCGAATAAGATCTTTACATGTTTCCCAGATGAATATGTTTGGAAATATGGGGGAAGATGGTGATCAAGGCTGAGAAGAGTGCACACCGATTTCAAGGTACAAAAACCAGGGAAAAACATGGGAAAGCAAGAGAGCTGGTTAATCTGATGTAAAAATCTTTGATGATGAAAGGAAAATTATATTCTCATGATGATATAATCAGGCTGTAGAAGTGAACTTCTCATGTTGGTTCTCCTATGTGTGGCCTTCTGCATTGGCCAGTGGATGCAGGACAGGAGATCTTCAGATAAATCTGGTGGAACACAAAATACTGAAAAAAAAAATTCAGCCTAAATCCTGTGTATTCCTTCCATTTGAGAACATATATGGATAATGTACGAAGTTTCAAAAGAGAAAATGTCTATTGGGTCATGGTTTCAACAATGAAATGGTCACTTCACATAACATTTTGAATTTTGCTTTTACAGTTGCTCATGTACCGGGCCTGAGTAAAGCAGAATGCAGAGTAAGCCTCTTCAATAGTTGTGCATTCCATAAGTGGTTTTAAAACCAGTGAAACCCTTTGGACTTAGTGTTTGTATTTTATTGGTTGATTGGGTTTTCAAATTGTTTCTTTTACTATTTTTAACTTTGTGACTCAGGGAAGCCCTCACTCATAGTGATTTAGACCTCTCCAAAAGCTCTGAAGTTATTCATGTAACAGCTATTACATGTTATAAGTTTCTGCTATTAAAACTTGAAATACAAACAGACTCTGCTACTTTTCATCTAAATTCAGTGTTCGGCTAAATTCAGTGTTGGACTTTTTACAAGTCCTTTGAAATGTGTCCTACACTAGTCACTGGTCGTGCTGGAATTTACTTTCTTGTGAAGACAGGATTTGAGCAAATTGACACAAGTACAGTTTGCCACTACTCTGGACACCTGGTTAAATATCGAGTTCCCTAAATGGTGTGCGTTTTACTTTGATCTCTGCTCACACTTTGCTCATCCAGTTAGAACCACAGGGCTCCAGGCCATAGCGTTCCAGGCCTAAACAAGAAAATTTCCATTCCGTTTTGGGAGTTCATTCCTCTCTCATAATTACTTTTTCCACAAATGTGTGCTTCAGGAGAGGCCCTGTCCAAATGTGGAGAGGCCCATTTTCATTCACTCACTTTCAGACTTTCTAAGGTTTTCAGTTACTAGAGGTTTGCCCAGACTTGCCATTGTCAAGGGACAGTGCACTTCACTTGAAGTTGTGCAGTATTACTTCATGTGTCTCCATGGAAATTCCACCAATGGGAAACTCTTGCTGTAGTCATCTCCAAGTGTTGCTGTGTAAGAAAATATAACTAACAAAGGATGTGGTTTCAAGCAGAATGAGGAAAGGAGGGATTATCTTTATTTCAGTGCAGGTTGACCTTTCAAAGAAACAGTAATTCCTATGAAATAGGAGGTAAAATCTTTTGTAAAGAGACATGGACATGACGCGCTCAACTTTATGTCACTTTTTTTAAAACGACAAGGGCATTTGAGAAATTCTTGGCTGCTGAATTGTCCCTTTTTTCACATTTCTCTTAGGTAAGACACTCCAACTTCTTCAAACCATGGTACTGTTCCTTCCATGTAAAAAACTAAAGCAAAAAAACAAAATAAATTAAAACCAAACCCATCAAATTACATTTGAGAGCACACAATTGCTCAGCAGGCCCACTATTCAAGAAGCTAGAGGTACAGAAGCCTCAGCCTTCAGCCCATGGCCTGAAGTTTTGTCTCTATCGTGGGCCCTCAATTCCCTGGCATGTCCACATTAACTCATGAATCTTTACTCATTTCCTCTTCAAATGCACAGGATCCAATATATTTGAACCCTGTTCACCTGGGCTGTAATCATCCAAGGACACACCAGAGGAAGGGCAGCCACCCCCTTGCCTGGGGCCTTGGCGCTTATCACAATAGAAATGGACACCTGAACAAGGGGAGCCAAAACAAAGAGAGGCATATTCCTAAAGCCTGAAGCACAGAAGCTACCTATAGACCAGTAGTGGGATTTCACAAATTATGTAAGAATCTCTGTGCACATGCTTGGCATGGTGGCTCATGCCTATAATCCCAGCACTCTGGGGGCTGAGGTGGATGGATCCTTGGGAGTTCCAGTCCATCTTGGGCTACGAATTTATCTCAAGGCCTCTTTCAACAACTACATAAGATGCTGTTTCCAAAAAGAGGACAACAGAAACCTAGACACACTTGGTCTAGGTCCCTGGGTTCACTACATGAGTTGTGGAGTCTAAATATTCCATGCCATGAGAAAATACCTGGGATTTTTAGGGAAAGGGGCATTTGCATCCCTTTTCTAAGGGTTTCCCTTTCACCATGTTACATTTGAATTCTGGGAAAACCTTCTGGTGATAAGCTATCTAGCATTACGTTGGTTTAGGTATTGAGCCAGTACCTCATGTTTAGTGTACAGGGTTGTGCGGGAATGGCTGAAGACCTCCTTGAAATAGCGATTGCAGACAAGTGAACCCCGAGGAAGCTGGATAGTTGAAGCAGGCACTCCAAATATTCATGCACTGCAAGGATTCACTTTTATTTTGGGACTCATCTTCTGCTTGCTGGCATTTAGTGCTAACTGATACTACCATGGTGGCAGTAATCCAGCAGAGACTGCATGTATGGTTTGCAGGTTTGCTTCCCAAGCCACTAGAAACTCGGCAGAACCCAAATCATTGTGGCATTTTCTTTCCTCCCCTGAAACATTTGGCTTTCTAAGTTTGAAAATTGAATATACTGGGCTAGTCAAGTTTGGACCCCATATACCACCAACAGAGCTAAAGACAGAGCCCATTACTTCCCTCCACTTGTCAAAATATGTCAAATTTGCTTGATCACCACAACTTCAAAGAAAATTCTGAGGCAACTTAGAGAGGTGAATCAAATACTGCATGATTGGAATGGCTTTGGTTGTATGAGGTGGAAAGCTGCAGAGTTGGGCTGAAACTGTTCACAGAAATCCACAGGCTTGTGGTTGCCAGGCAACCACCCTGGGCTGAGATTGGCTGAACATCACTGTGTGGTGTATTTTAGGCTCTAGGTTTGAAAATTTAAAAGACTGGGGTAGTCAAATTTGGAACCCATAGACCTCAGACATACCAAAATGTTTTCCAATTACTTCCCTCCACTTCTCAAAATATGTCAAATTTTCTTGATCACTACAACTGTAAAAAAAATTCTGAGGCAACATAGCGAGGCTAATCAAATATTGCACGATTGGAATGGCTGTGGTTGTATGACGTGGAAAGCTGCAGAGTTGGGCTGAAACAGTTCACAGAAATCCACAAGCTTGTGGTTGCCAGGCAACCACACTGGGCTGTGATTGGCTGAGCACCATTGTGAGCTGGACTTTAGGCTCTAGGATACAAGTGTGCAGTAGGAGACCTGAGTCACAATGCTGGGCGTTGCCATGGAGACCTCAGTGGCACAGAGGACCTTGTAGGGCAAGATTAAAATAGGATGAATATTCTTGGCCTGGTATGCCACAATATTCTCTCTGAAGGCTTCACTGCTCAGAATTTGTGAATGGAAATGCTTGCCAAACTACACATGGATGTACTTTCAATGGGATATGAAATATGCCAGGGCCTGGCAGATGATCTCTGCCATGTCTTATCCTTGAACATACGCTTTTCCCTTGTCATGTCTGTCATTTGGCTGAGTCCTGTTCCCTAAGCTATTCAGGCAAGACTTGCTGGCATCATTCACCTGCAGTATAAGAGCTTTCTGTGAAATTTCTCAGCAGAAATCCTCTGCAAGCACATAGCTTTGGATATGAGAGACAGTGGTGGAAGTTGAATTTCAAGGGCAGATAATTGAAAACAATGAAACAAGCCCCGAATAAGATCTTTACATGTTTCCCAGATGAATATGTTTGGAAATATGGGGGAAGATGGAGATCAAGGCTGAGAAGAGTGCACACCGATTTCAAGGTACAAAAACCAGGGAAAAACATGGGAAAGCAAGAGAGCTGGTTGATCTGATGTAAAAATCTTTGATGATGAAAGGAAAATTATATTCTCATGATGATATAATCAGGCTGTAGAAGTGAACTTCTCATGTTGGTTCTCCTATGTGTGGCCTTCTGCATTGGCCAGTGGATGCAGGACAGGAGATCTTCAGATAAATCTGGTGGAACACAAAATACTGAAAAAAAAATTCAGCCTAAATCCTGTGTATTCCTTCCATTTGAGAACATATATGGATAATGTACGAAGTTTCAAAAGAGAAAATGTCTATTGGGTCATGGTTTCAACAATGAAATGGTCACTTCACATAACATTTTGAATTTTGCTTTCACAGTTGCTCATGTACCGGGCCTGAGTAAAGCAGAATGCAGAGTAAGCCTCTTCAATAGTTGTGCATTCCATAAGTGGTTTTAAAACCAGTGAAACCCTTTGGACTTAGTGTTTGTATTTTATTGGTTGATTGGTTTTTCAAATTGTTTCTTTTACTATTTTTAACTTTGTGACTCAGGGAAGCCCTCACTCATAGTGATTTAGACCTCTCCAAAAGCTCTGAAGTTATTCATGTAACAGCTATTACATGTTATAAGTTTCTGCTATTAAAACTTGAAATACAAACAGACTCTGCTACTTTACATCTAAATTCAGTGTTGGGCTAAATTCAGTGTTGGACTTTTTACAACTCCTTTGAAATGTGTCCTCCTCTAGTCACTGGTCGTGCTGGAATTTACCTTCTTGTGAAGACAGGATTTGAGAAAATTGACACAAGTACAGTTTGCCACTACTCTGCACGCCTGGTTAAATATCGAGTTCCCTAAATGGTGTGCGTTTTACTTTGATCTCTGCTCACACTTTGCTCATCCAGTTAGAACCACAGGGCTCCAGGCCATAGCGTTCCAGGCCTAAACAAGAAAATTTCCATTCCGTTTTGGGAGTTCATTCCTCTCTCATAATTACTTTTTCCACAAATGTGTGCTTCAGGAGAGGCCCTGTCCAAATGTGGAGAGGCCCATTTTCATTCACTCACTTTCAGACTTTCTAAGGTTTTCAGTTACTAGAGGTTTGCCCAGACATGCCATTGTCAAGGGACAGTGCACTTCACTTGAAGTTGTGCAGTATTACTTCATGTGTCTCCGTAGAAATTCCACCAAGGGGAAACTCTTGCTGTAGTCATCTCCAAGTGTTTCTGGGTAAGAAAATATAACTAACAAAGGATGTGGTTTCAAGCAGAATGAGGAAAGGAGGGATTATCTTTATTTCAGTGCAGGTTGACCTTTCAAAGAAACAGTAATTCCTATGAAATAGGAGGTAAAATCTTTTGTAAAGAGACATGGACATGACGCGCTCAACTTTATGTCACTTTTTTTAAAACGACAAGGGCATTTGAGAAATTCCTGGCTGCTGAATTGTCCCTTTTTTCACATTTCTCTTAGGTAAGACACTCCAACTTCTTCAAACCATGGTACTGTTCCTTCCATGTAAAAAACCAAAGCAAAAAAACAAAATAAATTAAAACCAAACCCATCAAATTACATTTGAGAGCACACAATTGCTCAGCAGGCCCACTATTCAAGAAGCTAGAGGTACAGAAGCCTCAGCCTTCAGCCCATGGCCTGAAGTTTTGTCTCTATCGTGGGCCCTCAATTCCCTGGCATGTCCACATTAACTCATGAATCTTTACTCATTTCCTCTTCAAATGCACAGGATCCAATATATTTGAACCCTGTTCACCTGGGCTGTAATCATCCAAGGACACACCAGAGGAAGGGCAGCCACCCCCTTGCCTGGGGCCTTGGAGCTTATCACAATAGAAATGGACACCTGAACAAGGGGAACCAAAACAAAGAGAGGCATATTCCTAAAGCCTGAAGCACAGAAGCTACCTATAGACCAGTAGTGGGATTTCACAAATTATGTAAGAATCTCTGTGCACATGCTTGGCATGGTGCCTCATGCCTATAATCCCAGCAATCTGGGGGCTGAGGTGGATGGATCCTTGGGAGTTCCAGTCCATCTTGGGCTACGAATTTATCTCAAGGCCTCTTTCAACAACTACATAAGATGCTGTTTCCAAAAAGAGGACAACAGAAACCTAGACACACTTGGTCTAGGTCCCTGGGTTCACTACATGAGTTGTGGAGTCTAAATATTCCATGCCATGAGAAAATACCTGGGATTTTTAGGGAAAGGGGCATTTGCATCCCTTTTCTAAGGGTTTCCCTTTCACCATGTTACATTTGAATTCTGGGAAAACCTGCTGGTGATAAGCTATCTAGCATTACGTTGGTTTAGGTATTGAGCCAGTACCTCATGTTTAGTGTCCAGGGTTGTGCTGGAATGGCTGAAGACCTCCTTGAAATAGCGATTGCAGACAAGTGAACCCTGAGGAAGCTGGATAGTTGAAGCAGGCACTCCAAATATTCATGCACTGCAAGGATTCACTTTCATTTTGGGACTCATCTTCTGGTTGCTGGCATTTAGAGCTAACTGATACTACCATGGTGGCAGTAATCCAGCAGAGACTGCATGTATGGTTTGCAGGTTTGCTTCCCAAGCAACCAGAAACTCGGCAGAACCCAAATCATTGTGGCATTTTCTTTCCTCCCCTGAAACATTTGGCTTTCTAAGTTTGAAAATTGAATAGACTGGGCTAGTCAAGTTTGGACCCCATATACCACCAACAGTGCTGAAGACAGAGCCCATTACTTCCCTCCACTTGTCAAAATATGTCAAATTTGCTTGATCACCACAACTTCAAAGAAAATTCTGAGGCAACTTAGAGACGTGAATCAAATACTGCATGATTGGAATGGCTTTGGTTGTATGAGGTGGAAAGCTGCAGAGTTGGGCTGAAACTGTTCACAGAAATCCACAGGCTTGTGGTTGCCAGGCAACCACCCTGGGCTGAGATTGGCTGAACATCACTGTGTGGTGTATTTTAGGCTCTAGGTTTGAAAATTTAAAAGACTGGGGTAGTCAAATTTGGAACCCATAGACCTCAGACATACCAAAATGTTTTCCAATTACTTCCCTCCACTTCTCAAAATATGTCAAATTTTCTTGATCACTACAACTGTAAAAAAAATTCTGAGGCAACTTAGCGAGGCTAATCAAATATTGCACGATTGGAATGGCTGTGGTTGTATGACGTGGAAAGCTGCAGAGTTGGGCTGAAACAGTTCACAGAAATCCACAAGCTTGTGGTTGTCAGGCAACCACACTGGGCTGTGATTGGCTGAGCACCATTGTGAGCTGGACTTTAGGCTCTAGGATACAAGTGTGCAGTAGGAGACCTGAGTCACAATGCTGTGCATTGCCATGGAGACCTCAGTGGCACAGAGGACCTGGTAGGGCAAAATTAAAATAGGATGAATATTCTTGGCCTGGTATGCCACAATATTCTCTCTGAAGGCTTCACTGCTCAGAATTTGTGAATGGAAATGCTTGCCAAACTACACATGGATGTACTTTCAATGGGATATGAAATATGCCAGGGCCTGGCAGATGATCTCTGCCATGTCTTATCCTTGAACATACGCTTTTCCCTTGTCATGTCTGTCATTTGGCTGAGTCCTGTTCCCTAAGCTATTCAGGCAAGACTTGCTGGCATCATTCACCTGCAGTATAAGAGCTTTCTGTGAAATTTCTCAGCAGAAATCCTCTGCAAGCACATAGCTTTGGATATGAGAGACAGTGGTGGAAGTTGAATTTCAAGGGCAGATATTTGAAAACAATGAAACAAGATCCGAATAAGATCTTTACATGTTTCCCAGATGAATATGTTTGGAAATACGGGGGAAGATGGAGATCAACGCTGAGAAGAGTGCACACCGATTTCAAGGTACAAAAACCAGGGAAAAACATGGGAAAGCAAGAGAGATGGTTAATCTGATGTAAAAATCTTTGATGATGAAAGGAAAATTATATTCTCATGATGATATAATCAGGCTGTAGAAGTGAACTTCTCATGTTGGTTCTCCTATGTGTGGCCTTCTGCATTGGGCAGTGGATGCAGGACAGGAGATCTTCAAATAAATCTGGTATAACACAAAATACTGAAAAAAAAATTCAACCTAAATCCTGTGTATTCCTTCCCTTTGAGAACATATATGGATAATGCACGAAGTTTCAAAAGAAAAAATGTCTATTGGGTCATGTTTTCAACAATGAAATGGTCACTTCACATAACATTTTGAATTTTGCTTTGACACTTGCTCATGTACGTGGCCTGAGTAAAGCAGAATGCAGAGTAAGCCTCATCAATAGTTGTGCATTCCATAAGTGGTTTTAAAACCAGTGAAACCCTTTGGACTTAGTGTTTGTATTTAATTGGTTGATTGGTTTTTCAAATTGTTTGTTTTACTATTTTTAGCTTTGTGAGTCAGGGAAGCCCTCACTCATAGTGATTTAGACCTCTCCAAAAGCTCTGAAGTTATTCATGTAACAGCTATTACATGTTATAAGTTTCTGCTATTAAAACTTGAAATACAAACAAACTCTGCTACTTTTCATCTAAATTCAGTGTTGGGCTAAATTCAGTGTTGGACTTTTTACAAGTCCTTTGAAATGTGTCCTCCTCTAGTCACTGGTCGTGCTGGAATTTACTTTCTTGTGAAGACAGGATTTGAGCAAATTGACAAAAGTACAGTTTGCCACTACTCTGGACGGCTGGTTAAATATCGAGTTCCCTAAATGGTGTGCGTTTTACTTTGATCTCTGCTCACACTTTGCTCATCCAGTTAGAACCACAGGGCTCCAGGCCATAGCGTTCCAGGCCTAAACAATAAAATTTCCATTCCGTTTTGGGAGTTCATTCCTCTCTCATACTTACTTTTTTCACAAATGTGTGCTTCAGGAGAGGCCCTGTCCAAATGTGGAGAGGCCCATTTTCAGTCACTCACTTTCAGACTTTCAAAGATTTTCAGTTACTAAAGGTTTGCCCAGACTTGCCATTGTCAAGGGACAGTGCACTTCACTTGAAGTTGTGCAGTATTACTTCATGTGTCTCCATGGAAATTCCACCAATGGGAAACTCTTGCTGTAGTCATCTCCAAGTGTTTCTGGGTAAGAAAATATAACTAACAAAGGATGTGGTTTCAAGCAGAATGAGGAAAGGAGGGATTATCTTTATTTGAGTGCAGGTTGACCTTTCAAAGAAACAGTAATTCCTATGAAATAGGAGGTAAAATCTTTTGTAAAGAGACATGGACATGACGCGCTCAACTTTATGTCACTTTTTTTAAAAGGACAGGGGCATTTGAGAAATTCTTGGCTGCTGAATTGTCCCTTTTTTCAAATTTCTCTTAGGTAAGACACTCCAACTTCTTCAAACCATGGTACTGTTCCTTCCATGTAAAAAACCAAAGCAAAAAAACAAAATAAATTAAAACCAAACCCATCAAATTACATTTGAGAGCACACAATTGCTCAGCAGGCCCACTATTCAAGAAGGTAGAGGTACAGAAGCCTCAGCCTTCAGCCCATGGCCTGAAGTTTTGTCTCTATCGTGGGCCATCAATTCCCTGGCATGTCCACATTAACTCATGAATCTTTACTCATTTCCTCTTCAAATGCACAGGATCCAATATATTTGAACCCTGTTCACCTGGGCTGTAATCATCCAAGGACACACCAGAGGAAGGGCAGCCACCCACTTGCCTGGGGCCTTGGCGCTTATCACAATAGAAATGGACACCTGAACAAGGGGAGCCAAAACAAAGAGAGGCATATTCCTAAAGCCTGAAGCACAGAAGCTACCTATAGACCAGTAGTGGGATTTCACAAATTATGTAAGAATCTCTATGCACATGCTTGGCATGGTGCCTCATGCCTATAATCCCAGCAATCTGGGGGCTGAGGTGGATGGATCTTTGGGAGTTCCAGTCCATCTTGGGCTACGAATTTATCTCAAGGCCTCTTTCAACAACTACATAAGATGCTGTTTCCAAAAAGAGGACAACAGAAACCTAGACACACTTGGTCTAGGTCCCTGGGTTCACTACATGAGTTGTGGAGTCTAAATATTCCATGCCATGAGAAAATACCTGGGATTTTTAGGGAAAGGGGCATTTGCATCCCTTTTCTAAGGGTTTCCCTTTCACCATGTTACATTTGAATTCTGGGAAAACCTGCTGGTGATAAGCTATCTAGCATTACGTTGGTTTAGGTATTGAGCCAGTACCTCATGTTTAGTGTCCAGGGTTGTGCGGGAATGGCTGAAGACCTCCTTGAAATAGCGATTGCAGACAAGTGAACCCCGAGGAAGCTGGATAGTTGAAGCAGGCACTCCAAATATTCATGCACTGCAAGGATTCACTTTCATTTTGGGACTCATCTTCTGGTTGCTGGCATTTAGTGCTAACTGATACTACCATGGTGGCAGTAATCCAGCAGAGACTGCATGTATGGTTTGCAGGTTTGCTTCCCAAGCCACTAGAAACTCGGCAGAACTCAAATCATTGTGGCATTTTCTTTCCTCCCCTGAAACATTTGGCTTTCTAAGTTTGAAAATTGAATAGACTGGGCTAGTCAAGTTTGGACCCCATATACCACCAACAGAGCTGAAGACAGAGCCCATTACTTCCCTCCACTTGTCAAAATATGTCAAATTTGCTTGATCACCACAACTTCAAAGAAAATTCTGAGGCAACTTAGAGAGGTGAATCAAATACTGCATGATTGAAATGGCTTTGGTTGTATGAGGTGGAAAGCTGCAGAGTTGGGCTGAAACTGTTCACAGAAATCCACAGGCTTGTGGTTGCCAGGCAACCACCCTGGGCTGAGATTGGCTGAACATCACTGTGTGGTGTATTTTAGGCTCTAGGTTTGAAAATTTAAAAGACTGGGGTAGTCAAATTTGGAACCCATAGACCTCAGACATACCAAAATGTTTTCCAATTACTTCCCTCCACTTCTCAAAATATGTCAAATTTTCTTGATCACTACAACTGTAAAAAAAATTCTGAGGCAACATAGCGAGGCTAATCAAATATTGCACGATTGGAATGGCTGTGGTTGTATGATGTGGAAAGCTGCAGAGTTGGGCTGAAACAGTTCACAGAAATCCACAAGCTTGTGGTTGCCAGGCAACCACACTGGGCTGTGATTGGCTGAGCACCATTGTGAGCTGGACTTTAGGCTCTAGGATACAAGTGTGCAATAGGAGACCTGAGTCACAATGCTGGGCGTTGCCATGGAGACCTCAGTGGCACAGAGGACCTTGTAGGGCAAGATTAAAATAGGATGAATATTCTTGGCCTGGTATGCCACAATATTCTCTCTGAAGGCTTCACTGCTCAGAATTTGTGAATGGAATTGCTTGCCAAACTACACATGGATGTACTTTCAATGGGATATGAAATATGCCAGGGCCTGGCAGATGATCTCTGCCATGTCTTATCCTTGAACATACGCTTTTCCCTTGTCATGTCTGTCATTTGGCTGAGTCCTGTTCCCTAAGCTATTCAGGCAAGACTTGCTGGCATCATTCACCTGCAGTATAAGAGCTTTCTGTGAAATTTCTCAGCAGAAATCCTCTGCAAGCACATAGCTTTGGATATGAGAGACAGTGGTGGAAGTTGAATTTCAAGGGCAGATAATTGAAAACAATGAAACAAGCCCCGAATAAGATCTTTACATGTTTCCCAGATGAATATGTTTGGAAATATGGGGGAAGATGGAGATCAAGGCTGAGAAGAGTGCACACCGATTTCAAGGTACAAAAACCAGGGAAAAACATGGGAAAGCAAGAGAGCTGGTTGATCTGATGTAAAAATCTTTGATGATGAAAGGAAAATTATATTCTCATGATGATATAATCAGGCTGTAGAAGTGAACTTCTCATGTTGGTTCTCCTATGTGTGGCCTTCTGCATTGGCCAGTGGATGCAGGACAGGAGATCTTCAGATAAATCTGGTGGAACACAAAATACTGAAAAAAAAATTCAGCCTAAATCCTGTGTATTCCTTCCATTTGAGAACATATATGGATAATGTACGAAGTTTCAAAAGAGAAAATGTCTATTGGGTCATGGTTTCAACAATGAAATGGTCACTTCACATAACATTTTGAATTTTGCTTTCACAGTTGCTCATGTACCGGGCCTGAGTAAAGCAGAATGCAGAGTAAGCCTCTTCAATAGTTGTGCATTCCATAAGTGGTTTTAAAACCAGTGAAACCCTTTGGACTTAGTGTTTGTATTTTATTGGTTGATTGGTTTTTCAAATTGTTTCTTTTACTATTTTTAACTTTGTGACTCAGGGAAGCCCTCACTCATAGTGATTTAGACCTCTCCAAAAGCTCTGAAGTTATTCATGTAACAGCTATTACATGTTATAAGTTTCTGCTATTAAAACTTGAAATACAAACAGACTCTGCTACTTTACATCTAAATTCAGTGTTGGGCTAAATTCAGTGTTGGACTTTTTACAACTCCTTTGAAATGTGTCCTCCTCTAGTCACTGGTCGTGCTGGAATTTACCTTCTTGTGAAGACAGGATTTGAGAAAATTGACACAAGTACAGTTTGCCACTACTCTGCACGCCTGGTTAAATATCGAGTTCCCTAAATGGTGTGTGTTTTACTTTGATCTCTGCTCACACTTGGCTCATCCAGTTAGAACCACAGGGCTCCAGGCCATAGCGTTCCAGGCCTAAACAAGAAAATTTCCATTCCGTTTTGGGAGTTCATTCCTCTCTCATAATTACTTTTTCCACAAATGTGTGCTTCAGGAGAGGCCCTGTCCAAATGTGGAGAGGCCCATTTTCATTCACTCACTTTCAGACTTTCTAAGGTTTTCAGTTACTAGAGGTTTGCCCAGACATGCCATTGTCAAGGGACAGTGCACTTCACTTGAAGTTGTGCAGTATTACTTCATGTGTCTCCGTAGAAATTCCACCAAGGGGAAACTCTTGCTGTAGTCATCTCCAAGTGTTTCTGGGTAAGAAAATATAACTAACAAAGGATGTGGTTTCAAGCAGAATGAGGAAAGGAGGGATTATCTTTATTTCAGTGCAGGTTGACCTTTCAAAGAAACAGTAATTCCTATGAAATAGGAGGTAAAATCTTTTGTAAAGAGACATGGACATGACGCGCTCAACTTTATGTCACTTTTTTTAAAACGACAAGGGCATTTGAGAAATTCCTGGCTGCTGAATTGTCCCTTTTTTCACATTTCTCTTAGGTAAGACACTCCAACTTCTTCAAACCATGGTACTGTTCCTTCCATGTAAAAAACCAAAGCAAAAAAACAAAATAAATTAAAACCAAACCCATCAAATTACATTTGAGAGCACACAATTGCTCAGCAGGCCCACTATTCAAGAAGCTAGAGGTACAGAAGCCTCAGCCTTCAGCCCATGGCCTGAAGTTTTGTCTCTATCGTGGGCCCTCAATTCCCTGGCATGTCCACATTAACTCATGAATCTTTACTCATTTCCTCTTCAAATGCACAGGATCCAATATATTTGAACCCTGTTCACCTGGGCTGTAATCATCCAAGGACACACCAGAGGAAGGGCAGCCACCCCCTTGCCTGGGGCCTTGGAGCTTATCACAATAGAAATGGACACCTGAACAAGGGGAACCAAAACAAAGAGAGGCATATTCCTAAAGCCTGAAGCACAGAAGCTACCTATAGACCAGTAGTGGGATTTCACAAATTATGTAAGAATCTCTGTGCACATGCTTGGCATGGTGCCTCATGCCTATAATCCCAGCAATCTGGGGGCTGAGGTGGATGGATCCTTGGGAGTTCCAGTCCATCTTGGGCTACGAATTTATCTCAAGGCCTCTTTCAACAACTACATAAGATGCTGTTTCCAAAAAGAGGACAACAGAAACCTAGACACACTTGGTCTAGGTCCCTGGGTTCACTACATGAGTTGTGGAGTCTAAATATTCCATGCCATGAGAAAATACCTGGGATTTTTAGGGAAAGGGGCATTTGCATCCCTTTTCTAAGGGTTTCCCTTTCACCATGTTACATTTGAATTCTGGGAAAACCTGCTGGTGATAAGCTATCTAGCATTACGTTGGTTTAGGTATTGAGCCAGTACCTCATGTTTAGTGTCCAGGGTTGTGCTGGAATGGCTGAAGACCTCCTTGAAATAGCGATTGCAGACAAGTGAACCCTGAGGAAGCTGGATAGTTGAAGCAGGCACTCCAAATATTCATGCACTGCAAGGATTCACTTTCATTTTGGGACTCATCTTCTGGTTGCTGGCATTTAGAGCTAACTGATACTACCATGGTGGCAGTAATCCAGCAGAGACTGCATGTATGGTTTGCAGGTTTGCTTCCCAAGCAACCAGAAACTCGGCAGAACCCAAATCATTGTGGCATTTTCTTTCCTCCCCTGAAACATTTGGCTTTCTAAGTTTGAAAATTGAATAGACTGGGCTAGTCAAGTTTGGACCCCATATACCACCAACAGTGCTGAAGACAGAGCCCATTACTTCCCTCCACTTGTCAAAATATGTCAAATTTGCTTGATCACCACAACTTCAAAGAAAATTCTGAGGCAACTTAGAGACGTGAATCAAATACTGCATGATTGGAATGGCTTTGGTTGTATGAGGTGGAAAGCTGCAGAGTTGGGCTGAAACTGTTCACAGAAATCCACAGGCTTGTGGTTGCCAGGCAACCACCCTGGGCTGAGATTGGCTGAACATCACTGTGTGGTGTATTTTAGGCTCTAGGTTTGAAAATTTAAAAGACTGGGGTAGTCAAATTTGGAACCCATAGACCTCAGACATACCAAAATGTTTTCCAATTACTTCCCTCCACTTCTCAAAATATGTCAAATTTTCTTGATCACTACAACTGTAAAAAAAATTCTGAGGCAAAATAGCGAGGCTAATCAAATATTGCACGATTGGAATGGCTGTGGTTGTATGACGTGGAAAGCTGCAGAGTTGGGCTGAAACAGTTCACAGAAATCCACAAGCTTGTGGTTGTCAGGCAACCACACTGGGCTGTGATTGGCTGAGCACCATTGTGAGCTGAACTTTAGGCTCTAGGATACAAGTGTGCAGTAGGAGACCTGAGTCACAATGCTGTGCATTGCCATGGAGACCTCAGTGGCACAGAGGACCTGGTAGGGCAAAATTAAAATAGGATGAATATTCTTGGCCTGGTATGCCACAATATTCTCTCTGAAGGCTTCACTGCTCAGAATTTGTGAATGGAAATGCTTGCCAAACTACACATGGATGTACTTTCAATGGGATATGAAATATGCCAGGGCCTGGCAGATGATCTCTGCCATGTCTTATCCTTGAACATACGCTTTTCCCTTGTCATGTCTGTCATTTGGCTGAGTCCTGTTCCCTAAGCTATTCAGGCAAGACTTGCTGGCATCATTCACCTGCAGTATAAGAGCTTTCTGTGAAATTTCTCAGCAGAAATCCTCTGCAAGCACATATCTTTGGATATGAGAGACAGTGGTGGAAGTTGAATTTCAAGGGCAGATATTTGAAAACAATGAAGCAAGCCCCGAATAAGATCTTTACATGTTTCCCAGATGAATATGTTTGGAAATACGGGGGAAGATGGAGATCAAGGCTGAGAAGAGTGCACACCCATTTCAAGGTACAAAAACCAGGGAAAAACATGGGAAAGCAAGAGAGATGGTTAATCTGATGTAAAAATCTTTGATGATGAAAGGAAAATTATATTCTCATGATGATATAATCAGGCTGTAGAAGTGAACTTCTCATGTTGGTTCTCCTATGTGTGGCCTTCTGCATTGGGCAGTGGATGCAGGACAGGAGATCTTCAAATAAATCTGGTATAACACAAAATACTGAAAAAAAAATTCAACCTAAATCCTGTGTATTCCTTCCCTTTGAGAACATATATGGATAATGCACGAAGTTTCAAAAGAAAAAATGTCTATTGGGTCATGTTTTCAACAATGAAATGGTCACTTCACATAACATTTTGAATTTTGCTTTGACACTTGCTCATGTACGTGGCCTGAGTAAAGCAGAATGCAGAGTAAGCCTCATCAATAGTTGTGCATTCCATAAGTGGTTTTAAAACCAGTGAAACCCTTTGGACTTAGTGTTTGTATTTAATTGGTTGATTGGTTTTTCAAATTGTTTGTTTTACTATTTTTAGCTTTGTGAGTCAGGGAAGCCCTCACTCATAGTGATTTAGACCTCTCCAAAAGCTCTGAAGTTATTCATGTAACAGCTATTACATGTTATAAGTTTCTGCTATTAAAACTTGAAATACAAACAAACTCTGCTACTTTTCATCTAAATTCAGTGTTGGGCTAAATTCAGTGTTGGACTTTTTACAAGTCCTTTGAAATGTGTCCTCCTCTAGTCACTGGTCGTGCTGGAATTTACTTTCTTGTGAAGACAGGATTTGAGCAAATTGACAAAAGTACAGTTTGCCACTACTCTGGACGGCTGGTTAAATATCGAGTTCCCTAAATGGTGTGCGTTTTACTTTGATCTCTGCTCACACTTTGCTCATCCAGTTAGAACCACAGGGCTCCAGGCCATAGCGTTCCAGGCCTAAACAAGAAAATTTCCATTCCGTTTTGGGAGTTCATTCCTCTCTCATAATTACTTTTTCCACAAATGTGTGCTTCAGGAGAGGCCCTGTCCAAATGTGGAGAGGCCCATTTTCATTCACTCACTTTCAGACTTTCTAAGGTTTTCAGTTACTAGAGGTTTGCCCAGACTTGCCATTGTCAAGGGACAGTGCACTTCACTTGAAGTTGTGCAGTATTACTTCATGTGTCTCCGTAGAAATTCCACCAAGGGGAAACTCTTGCTGTAGTCATCTCCAAGTGTTTCTGGGTAAGAAAATATAACTAACAAAGGATGTGGTTTCAAGCAGAATGAGGAAAGGAGGGATTATCTTTATTTCAGTGCAGGTTGACCTTTCAAAGAAACAGTAATTCCTATGAAATAGGAGGTAAAATCTTTTGTAAAGAGACATGGACATGACGCGCTCAACTTTATGTCACTTTTTTTAAAACGACAAGGGCATTTGAGAAATTCTTGGCTGCTGAATTGTCCCTTTTTTCACATTTCTCTTAGGTAAGACACTCCAACTTCTTCAAACCATGGTACTGTTCCTTCCATGTAAAACACCAAAGCAAAAAAACAAAATAAATTAAAACCAAACCCATCAAATTACATTTGAGAGCACACAATTGCTCAGCAGGCCCACTATTCAAGAAGCTAGAGGTACAGAAGCCTCAGCCTTCAGCCCATGGCCTGAAGTTTTGTCTCTATCGTGGGCCCTCAATTCCCTGGCATGTCCACATTAACTCATGAATCTTTACTCATTTCCTCTTCAAATGCACAGGATCCAATATATTTGAACCCTGTTCACCTGGGCTGTAATCATCCAAGGACACACCAGAGGAAGGGCAGCCACCCCCTTGCCTGGGGCCTTGGCGCTTATCACAATAGAAATGGACACCTGAACAAGGGGAGCCAAAACAAAGAGAGGCATATTCCTAAAGCCTGAAGCACAGAAGCTACCTATAGACCAGTAGTGGGATTTCACAAATTATGTAAGAATCTCTGTGCACATGCTTGGCATGGTGGCTCATGCCTATAATCCCAGCAATCTGGGGGCTGAGGTGGATGGATCCTTGGGAGTTCCAGTCCATCTTGGGCTACGAATTTATCTCAAGGCCTCTTTCAACAACTACATAAGATGCTGTTTCCAAAAAGAGGACAACAGAAACCTAGACACACTTGGTCTAGGTCCCTGGGTTCACTACATGAGTTGTGGAGTCTAAATATTCCATGCCATGAGAAAATACCTGGGATTTTTAGGGAAAGGGGCATTTGCATCCCTTTTCTAAGGGTTTCCCTTTCACCATGTTACATTTGAATTCTGGGAAAACCTGCTGGTGATAAGCTATCTAGCATTACGTTGGTTTAGGTATTGAGCCAGTACCTCATGTTTAGTGTCCAGGGTTGTGCTGGAATGGCTGAAGACCTCCTTGAAATAGCGATTGCAGACAAGTGAACCCCGAGGAAGCTGGATAGTTGAAGCAGGCACTCCAAATATTCATGCACTGCAAGGATTCACTTTCATTTTGGGACTCATCTTCTGGTTTCTGGCATTTAGTGCTAACTGATACTACCATGGTGGCAGTAATCCAGCAGAGACTGCATGTATGGTTTGCAGGTTTGCTTCCCAAGCTACTAGAAACTCGGCAGAACCCAAATCATTGTGGCATTTTATTTCCTCCCCTGAAACATTTGGCTTTCTAAGTTTGAAAATTGAATAGACTGGGCTAGTCAAGTTTGGACCCCATATACCACCAACAGAGCTAAAGACAGAGCCCATTACTTCCCTCCACTTGTCAAAATATGTCAAATTTGCTTGATCACCACAACTTCAAAGAAAATTCTGAGGCAACTTAGAGAGGTGAATCAAATACTGCATGATTGGAATGGCTTTGGTTGTATGAGGTGGAAAGCTGCAGAGTTGGGCTGAAACTGTTCACAGAAATCCACAGGCTTGTGGTTGCCAGGCAACCACCCTGGGCTGAGATTAGCTGGACATCACTGTGTGGTGTATTTAAGGCCGTAGGTTTGAAAATTTAAAAGACTGGGGTAGTCAAATTTGGAACCCATAGACCTCAGACATACCAAAATGTTTTCCAATTACTTCCCTCCACTTCTCAAAATATGTCAAATTTTCTTGATCACTACAACTGTAAAAAAAATTCTGAGGCAACATAGCGAGGCTAATCAAATATTGCACGATTGGAATGGCTGTGGTTGTATGACGTGGAAAGCTGCAGAGTTGGGCTGAAACAGTTCACAGAAATCCACAAGCTTGTGGTTGCCAGGCAACCACACTGGGCTGTGATTGGCTGAGCACCATTGTGAGCTGGACTTTAGGCTCTAGGATACAAGTGTGCAGTAGGAGACCTGAGTCACAATGCTGGGCGTTGCCATGGAGACCTCAGTGGCACAGAGGACCTTGTAGGGCAAGATTAAATTAGGATGAATATTCTTGGCCTGGTATGCCACAATATTCTCTCTGAAGGCTTCACTGCTCAGAATTTGTGAATGGAAATGCTTGCCAAACTACACATGGATGTACTTTCAATGGGATATGAAATATGCCAGGGCCTGGCAGATGATCTCTGCCATGTCTTATCCTTGAACATACGCTTTTCCCTTGTCATGTCTGTCATTTGGCTGAGTCCTGTTCCCCAAGCTATTCAGGCAAGACTTGCTGGCATCATTCACCTGCAGTATAAGAGCTTTCTGTGAAATTTCTCAGCAGAAATCCTCTGCAAGCACATAGCTTTGGATATGAGAGACAGTGGTGGAAGTTGAATTTCAAGGGCAGATAATTGAAAACAATGAAACAAGCCCCGAATAAGATCTTTACATGTTTCCCGGATGAATATGTTTGGAAATATGGGGGAAGATGGAGATCAAGGCTGAGAAGAGTGCACACCGATTTCAAGGTACAAAAACCAGGGAAAAACATGGGAAAGCAAGAGAGCTGGTTAATCTGATGTAAAAATCTTTGATGATGAAAAGAAAATTATATTCTCATGATGATATAATCAGGCTGTAGAAGTGAACTTCTCAGGTTGGTTCCCCTATGTGTGGCCTTCTGCATTGGCCAGTGGATGCAGGACAGGAGATCTTCAGATAAATCTGGTGGAACACAAAATACTGAAAAAAAAAATTCAGCCTAAATCCTGTGTATTCCTTCCATTTGAGAACATATATGGATAATGTACGAAGTTTCAAAAGAGAAAATGTCTATTGGGTCATGGTTTCAACAATGAAATGGTCACTTCACATAACATTTTGAATTTTGCTTTTACAGTTGCTCATGTACCGGGCCTGAGTAAAGCAGAATGCAGAGTAAGCCTCTTCAATAGTTGTGCATTCCATAAGTGGTTTTAAAACCAGTGAAACCCTTTGGACTATGTGTTTGTATTTTATTGGTTGATTGGGTTTTCAAATTGTTTCTTTTACTATTTTTAACTTTGTGACTCAGGGAAGCCCTCACTCATAGTGATTTAGACCTCTCCAAAAGCTCTGAAGTTATTCATGTAACAGCTATTACATGTTATAAGTTTCTGCTATTAAAACTTGAAATACAAAGAGACTCTGCTACTTTTCATCTAAATTCAGTGTTCGGCTAAATTCAGTGTTGGACTTTTTACAAGTTCTTTCAAATGTGTCCTACACTAGTCACTGGTCGTGCTGGAATTTACTTTCTTGTGAAGACAGGATTTGAGCAAATTGACACAAGTACAGTTTGCCACTACTCTGGACGCCTGGTTAAATATCGAGTTCCCTAAATGGTGTGCGTTTTACTTTGATCTCTGCTCACACTTTGCTCATCCAGTTAGAACCACAGGGCTCCAGGCCATAGCGTTCCAGGCCTAAACAAGAAAATTTCCATTCCGTTTTGGGAGTTCATTCCTCTCTCATAATTACTTTTTCCACAAATGTGTGCTTCAGGAGAGGCCCTGTCCAAATGTGGAGAGGCCCATTTTCATTCACTCACTTTCAGACTTTCTAAGGTTTTCAGTTACTAGAGGTTTGCCCAGACTTGCCATTGTCAAGGGACAGTGCACTTCACTTGAAGTTGTGCAGTATTACTTCATGTGTCTCCATGGAAATTCCACCAATGGGAAACTCTTGCTGTAGTCATCTCCAAGTGTTTCTGGGTAAGAAAATGTAACTAACAAAGGATGTGGTTTCAAGCAGAATGAGGAAAGGAGGGATTATCTTTATTTCAGTGCAGGTTGACCTTTCAAAGAAACAGTAATTCCTATGAAATAGGAGGTAAAATCTTTTGTAAAGAGACATGGACGTGACGCGCTCAACTTTATGTCACTTTTTTTAAAAGGACGAGGGCATTTGTGAAATTCTTGGCTGCTGAATTGTCCCTTTTTTCAAATTTCTCTTAGGTAAGACACTCCAACTTCTTCAAACCATGGTACTGTTCCTTCCATGTAAAAAACCAAAGCAAAAAAACAAAATAAATTAAAACCAAACCCATCAAATTACATTTGAGAGCACACAATTGCTCAGCAGGCCCACTATTCAAGAAGCTAGAGGTACAGAATCCTCAGCCTTCAGCCCATGGCCTGAAGTTTTGTCTCTATCGTGGGCCCTCAATTCCCTGGCATGTCCACATTAACTCATGAATCTTTACTCATTTCCTCTTCAAATGCACAGGATCCAATATATTTGAACCCTGTTCACCTGGGCTGTAATCATCCAAGGACACACCAGAGGAAGGGCAGCCACCCCCTTGCCTGGGGCCTTGGCGCTTATCACAATAGAAATGGACACCTGAACAAGGAGAGCCAAAACAAAGAGAGGCATATTCCTAAAGCCTGAAGCACAGAAGCTACCTATAGACCAGTAGTGGGATTTCACAAATTATGTAAGAATCTCTGTGCACATGCTTGGCATGGTGGCCATGCCTATAATCCCAGCAATCTGGGGGCTGAGGTGGATGGATCTTTGGGAGTTCCATTCCATCTTGGGCTACGAATTTATCTCAAGGCCTCTTTCAACAACTACATAAGATGCTGTTTCCAAAAAGAGGACAACAGAAACCTAGACACACTTGGTCTAGGTCCCTGGGTTCACTACATGAGTTGTGGAGTCTAAATATTCCATGCCATGAGAAAATACCTGGGATTTTTAGGGAAAGGGGCATTTGCATCCCTTTTCTAAGGGTTCCCTTTCACCATGTTACATTTGAATTCTGTGAAAACCTGCTGGTGATAAGCTATCTAGCATTATGTTGGTTTAGGTATTGAGCCAGTACCTCATGTTTAGTGCCCAGGGTTGTGCTGGAATGGCTGAAGACCTCCTTGAAATAGCGATTGCAGACAAGTGAACCCCGAGGAAGCTGGATAGTTGAAGCAGGCACTCCAAATATTCATGCACTGCAAGGATTCACTTTCATTTTGGGACTCATCTTCTGGTTGCTGGCATTTAGAGCTAACTGATACTACCATGGTGGCAGTAATCCACCAGAGACTGCATGTATGGTTTGCTTCCCAAGCCACCAGAAACTCGGCAGAACCCAAATCATTGTGGCATTTTCTTTCCTCCCCTGAAACATTTGGCTTTCTAAGTTTGAAAATTGAATAGACTGGGCTAGTCAAGTTTGGACCCCATATACCACCAACAGAGCTGAAGACAGAGCCCATTACTTCCCTCCACTTGTCAAAATATGTCAAATTTGCTTGATCACCACAACTTCAAAGAAAATTCTGAGGCAACTTAGAGAGGTGAATCAAATACTGCATGATTGGAATGGCTTTGGTTGTATGAGGTGGAAAGCTGCAGAGTTGGGCTGAAACTGTTCACAGAAATCCACAGGCTTGTGGTTGCCAGGCAACCACCCTGGGCTGAGATTGGCTGAACATCACTGTGTGGTGTATTTTAGGCTCTAGGTTTGAAAATTTAAAACACTGGCGTAGTCAAATTTGGAACCCATAGACCTCAGAAATACTAAATGTTTTCCCATTACTTCCCTCCACTTCTCAAAATATGTCAAATTTTCTTGATCACTACAACTGTAAAAAAAATTCTGAGGCAACATAGCGAGGCTAATCAAATATTGCACGATTGGAATGGTTGTGGTTGTATGAGGTGGAAAGCTGCAGAGTTGGGCTGAAACAGTTCACAGAAATCCACAAGCTTGTGGTTGCCAGGCAACCACACTGGGCTGTGATTGGCTGAGCACCATTGTGAGCTGGACTTTAGGCTCTAGGATACAAGTGTGCAGTAGGAGACCTGAGTCACAATGCTGGGCGTTGCCATGGAGACCTCAGTGGCACAGAGGACCTTGTAGGGCAAGATTTAAATAGGATGAATATTCTTGGCCTGGTATGCCACAATATTCTCTCTGAAGTCTTCACTGCTCAGAATTTGTGGATGGAAATGCTTGCCAAACTACACATGGATGTACTTTCAATGGGATATGAAATATGCCAGGGCCTGGCAGATGATCTCTGCCATGTCTTATCCTTGAACATACGCTTTTCCCGTGTCATGTCTGTCATTTGGCTGAGTCCTGTTCCCTAAGCTATTCAGGCAAGACTTGCTGGCATCATTCACCTGCAGTATAAGAGCTTTCTGTGAAATTTCTCAGCAGAAATCCTCTGCAAGCACATAGCTTTGGATATGAGAGACAGTGGTGGAAGTAGAATTTCAAGGGCAGATAATTGAAAACAATGAAACAAGCCCCGAATAAGATCTTTACATGTTTCCCAGATGAATATGTTAGGAAATACGGGGGGAAGATGGAGATCAAGGCTGAGAAGAGTGCACACCCATTTCAAGGTACAAAAACCAGGGAAAAACATGGGAAAGCAAGAGAGCTGCTTAATCTGATGTAAAAATCTTTGATGATGAAAGGAAAATTATATTCTCATGATGATATAATCAGGCTGTAGAAGTGAACTTCTCATGTTGGTTCTCCTATGTGTGGCCTTCTGCATTGGCCAGTGGATGCAGGACAGGAGATCTTCATATAAATCTGGTGGAACACAAAATACTGAAAAAAAAAATTCAGCCTAAATCCTGTGTATTCCTTCCATTTGAGAACATATATGGATAATGTACGAAGTTTCAAAAGAGAAAATGTCTATTGGGTCATGGTTTCAACAATGAAATGGTCACTTCACATAACATTTTGAATTTTGCTTTTACAGTTGCTCATGTACCGGGCCTGAGTAAAGCAGAATGCAGAGTAAGCCTCTTCAATAGTTGTGCATTCCATAAGTGGTTTTAAAACCAGTGAAACCCTTTGGACTTAGTGTTTGTATTTTATTGGTTGATTGGGTTTTCAAATTGTTTCTTTTACTATTTTTAACTTTGTGACTCAGGGAAGCCCTCACTCATAGTGATTTAGACCTCACCAAAAGCTCTGAAGTTATTCATGTAACAGCTATTACATGTTATAAGTTTCTGCTATTAAAACTTGAAATACAAACAGACTCTGCTACTTTTCATCTAAATTCAGTGTTCGGCTAAATTCAGTGTTGGACTTTTTACAAGTCCTTTGAAATGTGTCCTACACTAGTCACTGGTCGTGCTGGAATTTACTTTCTTGTGAAGACAGGATTTGAGCAAATTGACACAAGTACAGTTTGCCACTACTCTGGACGCCTGGTTAAATATCGAGTTCCCTAAATGGTGTGCGTTTTACTTTGATCTCTGCTCACACTTTGCTCATCCAGTTAGAACCACAGGGCTCCAGGCCATAGCGTTCCAGGCCTAAACAAGAAAATTTCCATTCCGTTTTGGGAGTTCATTCCTCTCTCATAATTACTTTTTCCACAAATGTGTGCTTCAGGAGAGGCCCTGTCCAAATGTGGAGAGGCCCATTTTCATTCACTCACTTTCAGACTTTCTAAGGTTTTCAGTTACTAGAGGTTTGCCCAGACTTGCCATTGTCAAGGGACAGTGCACTTCACTTGAAGTTGTGCAGTATTACTTCATGTGTCTCCATGGAAATTCCACCAATGGGAAACTCTTGCTGTAGTCATCTCCAAGTGTTGCTGTGTAAGAAAATATAACTAACAAAGGATGTGGTTTCAAGCAGAATGAGGAAAGGAGGGATTATCTTTATTTCAGTGCAGGTTGACCTTTCAAAGAAACAGTAATTCCTATGAAATAGGAGGTAAAATCTTTTGTAAAGAGACATGGACATGACGCGCTCAACTTTATGTCACTTTTTTTAAAACGACAAGGGCATTTGAGAAATTCTTGGCTGCTGAATTGTCCCTTTTTTCACATTTCTCTTAGGTAAGACACTCCAACTTCTTCAAACCATGGTACTGTTCCTTCCATGTAAAAAACCAAAGCAAAAAAACAAAATAAATTAAAACCAAACCCATCAAATTACATTTGAGAGCACACAATTGCTCAGCAGGCCCACTATTCAAGAAGCTAGAGGTACAGAAGCCTGAGCCTTCAGCCCATGGCCTGAAGTTTTGTCTCTATCGTGGGCCCTCAATTCCCTGGCATGTCCACATTAACTCATGAATCTTTACTCATTTCCTCTTCAAATGCACAGGATCCAATATATTTGAACCCTGTTCACCTGGGCTGTAATCATCCAAGGACACACCAGAGGAAGGGCAGCCACCCCCTTGCCTGGGGCCTTGGCGCTTATCACAATAGAAATGGACACCTGAACAAGGGGAGCCAAAACAAAGAGAGGCATATTCCTAAAGCCTGAAGTACAGAAGCTACCTATAGACCAGTAGTGGGATTTCACAAATTATGTAAGAATCTCTGTGCACATGCTTGGCATGGTGGCTCATGCCTATAATCCCAGCAATCTGGGGGCTGAGGTGGATGGATCCTTGGGAGTTCCAGTCCATCTTGGGCTACGAATTTATCTCAAGGCCTCTTTCAACAACTACATAAGATGCTGTTTCCAAAAAGAGGACAACAGAAACCTAGACACACTTGGTCTAGGTCCCTGGGTTCACTACATGAGTTGTGGAGTCTAAATATTCCATGCCATGAGAAAATACCTGGGATTTTTAGGGAAAGGGGCATTTGCATCCCTTTTCTAAGGGTTTCCCTTTCACCATGTTACATTTGAATTCTGGGAAAACCTGCTGGTGATAAGCTATCTAGCATTACGTTGGTTTAGGTATTGAGCCAGTACCTCATGTTTAGTGTCCAGGGTTGTGCTGGAATGGCTGAAGACCTCCTTGAAATAGCGATTGCAGACAAGTGAACCCCGAGGAAGCTGGATAGTTGAAGCAGGCACTCCAAATGTTCATGCACTGCAAGGATTCACTTTCATTTTGGGACTCATCTTCTGGTTGCTGGCATTTAGTGCTAACTGATACTACCATGGTGGCAGTAATCCAGCAGAGACTGCATGTATGGTTTGCAGGTTTGCTTCCCAAGCCACTAGAAACTCGGCAGAACCCAAATCATTGTGGCATTTTCTTTCCTCCCCTGAAACATTTGGCTTTCTAAGTTTGAAAATTGAATAGACTGGGCTAGTCAAGTTTGGACCCCATATACCACCAACAGAGCTGAAGACAGAGCCCATTACTTCCCTCCACTTGTCAAAATATGTCAAATTTGCTTGATCACCACAACTTCAAAGAAAATTCTGAGGCAACTTAGAGACGTGAATCAAATACTGCATGATTGGAATGGCTTTGGTTGTATGAGGTGGAAAGCTGCAGAGTTGGGCTGAAACTGTTCACAGAAATCCACTGGCTTGTGGTTGCCAGGCAACCACCCTGGGCTGAGATTGGCTGAACATCACTGTGTGGTGTATTTTAGGCTCTAGGTTTGAAAATTTAAAAGACTGGGGTAGTCAAATTTGGAACCCATAGACCTCAGACATACCAAAATGTTTTCCAATTACTTCCCTCCACTTCTCAAAATATGTCAAATTTTCTTGATCACTACAACTGTAAAAAAAATTCTGAGGCAACATAGCGAGGCTAATCAAATATTGCACGATTGGAATGGCTGTGGTTGTATGAGGTGGAAAGCTGCAGAGTTGGGCTGAAACAGTTCACAGAAATCCACAAGCTTGTGGTTGCCAGGCAACCACACTGGGCTGTGATTGGCTGAGCACCATTGTGAGCTGGACTTTAGGCTCTAGGATACAAGTGTGCAGTAGGAGACCTGAGTCACAATGCTGGGCGTTGCCATGGAGACCTCAGTGGCACAGAGGACCTTGTAGGGCAAGATTAAAATAGGATGAATATTCTTGGCCTGGTATGCCACAATATTCTCTCTGAAGGCTTCACTGCTCAGAATTTGTGAATGGAAATGCTTGCCAAACTACACATGGATGTACTTTCAATGGGATATGAAATATGCCAGGGCCTGGCAGATGATCTCTGCCATGTCTTATCCTTGAACATAGGCTTTTCCCTTGTCATGTCTGTCATTTGGCTGAGTCCTGTTCCCTAAGCTATTCAGGCAAGACTTGCTGGCATCATTCACCTGCAGTATAAGAGCTTTCTGTGAAATTTCTCAGCAGAAATCCTCTGCAAGCACATAGCTTTGGATATGAGAGACAGTGGTGGAAGTTGAATTTCAAGGGCAGATAATTGAAAACAATGAAACAAGCCCCGAATAAGATCTTTACATGTTTCCCAGATGAATATGTTTGGAAATATGGGGGAAGATGGAGATCAACGCTGAGAAGAGTGCACACCGATTTCAAGGTACAAAAACCAGGGAAAAACATGGGAAAGCAAGAGAGCTGGTTAATCTGATGTAAAAAACTTTGATGATGAAAGGAAAATTATATTCTCATGATGATATAATCAGGCTGTAGAAGTGAACTTCTCATGTTGGTTCTCCTATGTGTGGCCTTCTGCATTGGCCAGTGGATGCAGGACAGTAGATCTTCAGATAAATCTGGTGGAACACAAAATACTGAAAAAAAAAATTCAGCCTAAATCCTGTGTATTCCTTCCATTTGAGAACATATATGGATAATGTACGAAGTTTCAAAAGAGAAAATGTCTATTGGGTCATGGTTTCAACAATGAAATGGTCACTTCACATAACATTTTGAATTTTGCTTTTATAGTTGCTCATGTACCGGGCCTGAGTAAAGCAGAATGCAGAGTAAGCCTCTTCAATAGTTGTGCATTCCATAAGTGGTTTTAAAACCAGTGAAACCCTTTGGACTTAGTGTTTGTATTTTATTGGTTGATTGGGTTTTCAAATTGTTTCTTTTACTATTTTTAACTTTGTGACTCAGGGAAGCCCTCACTCATAGTGATTTAGACCTCTCCAAAAGCTCTGAAGTTATTCATGTAACAGCTGTTACATGTTATAAGTTTCTGCTATTAAAACTTGAAATACAAAGAGACTCTGCTACTTTTCATCTAAATTCAGTGTTCGGCTAAATTCAGTGTTGGACTTTTTACAAGTCCTTTGAAATGTGTCCTAAACTAGTCACTGGTCGTGCTGGAATTTACTTTCTTGTGAAGACAGGATTTGAGCAAATTGACACAAGTACAGTTTGCCACTACTCTGGACGCCTGGTTAAATATCGAGTTCCCTAAATGGTGTGCGTTTTACTTTGATCTCTGCTCACACTTTGCTCATCCAGTTAGAACCACAGGGCTCCAGGCCATAGCGTTCCAGGCCGAAACAAGAAAATTTCCATTCCGTTTTGGGAGTTCATTCCTCTCTCATAATTACTTTTTCCACAAATGGGTGCTTCAGGAGAGGCCCTGTCCAAATGTGGAGAGGCCCATTTTCATTCACTCACTTTCAGACTTTCTAAGGTTTTCAGTTACTAGAGGTTTGCCCAGACTTGCCATTGTCAAGGGACAGTGCACTTCACTTGAAGTTGTGCAGTATTACTTCATGTGTCTCCATGGAAATTCCACCAATGGGAAACTCTTGCTGTAGTCATCTCCAAGTGTTGCTGTGTAAGAAAATATAACTAACAAAGGATGTGGTTTCAAGCAGAATGAGGAAAGGAGGGATTATCTTTATTTCAGCGCAGGTTGACCTTTCAAAGAAACAGTAATTCCTATGAAATAGGAGGTAAAATCTTTTGTAAAGAGACATGGACATGACGCGCTCAACTTTATGTCACTTTTTTTAAAACGACAAGGGCATTTGAGAAATTCTTGGCTGCTGAATTGTCCCTTTTTTCAAATTTCTCTTAGGTAAGACACTCCAACTTCTTCAAACCATGGTACTGTTCCTTCCATGTAAAAAACCAAAGCAAAAAAACAAAATAAATTAAAACCAAACCCATCAAATTACATTTGAGAGCACACAATTGCTCAGCAGGCCCACTATTCAAGAAGGTAGAGGTACAGAAGCCTCAGCCTTCAGCCCATGGCCTGAAGTTTTGTCTCTATCGTGGGCCCTCAATTCCCTGGCATGTCCACATTAACTCATGAATCTTTACTCATTTCCTCTTCAAATGCACAGGATCCAATATATTTGAACCCTGTTCACCTGGGCTGTAATCATCCAAGGACACACCAGAGGAAGGGCAGCCACCCACTTGCCTGGGGCCTTGGCGCTTATCACAATAGAAATGGACACCTGAACAAGGGGAGCCAAAACAAAGAGAGGCATATTCCTAAAGCCTGAAGCACAGAAGCTACCTATATACCAGTAGTGGGATTTCACAAATTATGTAAGAATCTCTATGCACATGCTTGGCATGGTGGCTCATGCCTATAATCCCAGCAATCTGGGGGCTGAGGTGGATGGATCCTTGGGAGTTCCAGTCCATCTTGGGCTACGAATTTATCTCAAGGCCTCTTTCAACAACTACATAAGATGCTGTTTCCAAAAAGAGGACAACAGAAACCTAGACACACTTGGTCTAGGTCCCTGGGTTCACTACATGAGTTGTGGAGTCTAAATATTCCATGCCATGAGAAAATACCTGGGATTTTTAGGGAAAGGGGCATTTGCATCCCTTTTCTAAGGGTTTCCCTTTCACCATGTTACATTTGAATTCTGGGAAAACCTGCTGGTGATAAGCTATCTAGCATTACGTTGGTTTAGGTATTGAGCCAGTACCTCATGTTTAGTGTCCAGGGTTGTGCTGGAATGGCTGAAGACCTCCTTGAAATAGCGATTGCAGACAAGTGAACCCCGAGGAAGCTGGATAGTTGAAGCAGGCACTCCAAATATTCATGCACTGCAAGGATTCACTTTCATTTTGGGACTCATCTTCTGGTTGCTGGCATTTAGTGCTAACTGATACTACCATGGTGGCAGTAATCCAGCAGAGACTGCATGTATGGTTTGCAGGTTTGCTTCCCAAGCCACTAGAAACTCGGCAGAACCCAAATCATTGTGGCATTTTCTTTCCTCCCCTGAAACATTTGGCTTTCTAAGTTTGAAAATTGAATAGACTGGGCTAGTCAAGTTTGGACCCCATATACCACCAACAGAGCTAAAGACAGAGCCCATTACTTCCCTCCACTTGTCAAAATATGTCAAATTTGCTTGATCACCACAACTTCAAAGAAAATTCTGAGGCATCTTAAAGAGGTGAATCAAATACTGCATGATTGGAATGGCTTTGGTTGTATGAGGTGGAAAGCTGCAGAGTTGGGCTGAAACTGTTCACAGAAATCCACAGGGTTGTGGTTGCCAGGTAACCACCCTGGGCTGAGATTGGCTGAACATCACTGTGTGGTGTATTTTAGGCTCTAGGTTTGAAAATTTAAAAGACTGTGGTAGTCAAATTTGGAACCCATAGACCTCAGACATACCAAAATGTTTTCCAATTACTTCCCTCCACTTCTCAAAATATGTCAAATTTTCTTGATCACTACAACTGTAAAAAAAATTCTGAGGCAACATAGCGAGGCTAATCAAATATTGCACGATTGGAATGGCTGTGGTTGTATGAGGTGGAAAGCTGCAGAGTTGGGCTGAAACAGTTCACAGAAATCCACAAGCTTGTGGTTGCCAGGCAACCACACTGGGCTGTGATTGGCTGAGCACCATTGTGAGCTGGACTTTAGGCTCTAGGATACAAGTGTGCAGTAGGAGACCTGAGTCACAATGCTGGGCGATGCCATGGAGACCTCAGTGGCACAGAGGACCTTGTAGGGCAAGATTAAAATAGGATGAATATTCTTGGCCTGGTATGCCACAATATTCTCTCTGAAGGCTTCACTGCTCAGAATTTGTGAATGGAAATGCTTGCCAAACTACACATGGATGTACTTTCAATGGGATATGAAATATGCCAGGGCCTGGCAGATGATCTCTGCCATGTCTTATCCTTGAACATATGCTTTTCCCTTGTCATGTCTGTCATTTGGCTGAGTCCTGTTCCCTAAGCTATTCAGGCAAGACTTGCTGGCATCATTCACCTGCAGTATAAGAGCTTTCTGTGAAATTTCTCAGCAGAAATCCTCTGCAAACACATAGCTTTGGATATGAGAGACAGTGGTGGAAGTTGAATTTCAAGGGCAGATAATTGAAAACAATGAAACAAGCCCCGAATAAGATCTTTACATGTTTCCCAGATGAATATGTTTGGAAATATGGGGGAAGATGGAGATCAAGGCTGAGAAGAGTGCACACCGATTTCAAGGTACTAAAACCAGGGAAAAACATTGGAAAGCAAGAGAGCTGCTTAATCTGATGTAAAAATCTTTGATGATGAAAGGAAAATTATATTCTCATGATGATATAATCAGGCTGTAGAAGTGAACTTCTCATGTTGGTTCTCCTATGTGTGGCCTTCTGCATTGGCCAGTGGATGCAGGACAGGAGATCTTCAGATAAATCTGGTGGAACACAAAATACTGAAAAAAAAAATTCAGCCTAAATCCTGTGTATTCCTTCCATTTGAGAACATATATGGATAATGTACGAAGTTTCAAAAGAGAAAATGTCTTTTGGGTCATGGTTTCAACAATGAAATGGTCACTTCACATAACATTTTGAATTTTGCTTTTACCGTTGCTCATGTACCGGGCCTGAGTAAAGCAGAATGCAGAGTAAGCCTCTTCAATAGTTGTGCATTCCATAAGTGGTTTTAAAACCAGTGAAACCCTTTGGACTTAGTGTTTGTATTTTATTGGTTGATTGGGTTTTCAAATGGTTTCTTTTACTATTTTTAACTTTGTGACTCAGGGAAGCCCTCACTCATAGTGATTTAGACCTCTCCAAAAGCTCTGAAGTTATTCATGTAACAGCTATTACATGTTATAAGTTTCTGCTATTAAAACTTGAAATACAAACAGACTCTGCTACTTTTCATCTAAATTCAGTGTTCGGCTAAATTCAGTGTTGGACTTTTTACAAGTCCTTTGAAATGTGTCCTACACTAGTCACTGGTCGTGCTGGAATTTACTTTCTTGTGAAGACAGGATTTGAGCAAATTGACACAAGTACAGTTTGCCACTACTCTGGACGCCTGGTTAAATATCGAGTTCCCTAAATGGTGTGTGTTTTACTTTGATCTCTGCTCACACTTTGCTCATCCAGTTAGAACCACAGGGCTCCAGGCCATAGCGTTCCAGGCCTAAACAAGAAAATTTCCATTCCGTTTTGGGAGTTCATTCCTCTCTCATAATTACTTTTTCCACAAATGTGTGCTTCAGGAGAGGCCCTGTCCAAATGTGGAGAGGCCCATTTTCATTCACTCACTTTCAGACTTTCTAAGGTTTTCAGTTACTAGAGGTTTGCCCAGACTTGCCATTGTCAAGGGACAGTGCACTTCACTTGAAGTTGTGCAGTATTACTTCATGTGTCTCCATGGAAATTCCACCAATGGGAAACTCTTGCTGTAGTCATCTCCAAGTGTTGCTGTGTAAGAAAATATAACTAACAAAGGATGTGGTTTCAAGCAGAATGAGGAAAGGAGGGATTATCTTTATTTCAGTGCAGGTTGACCTTTCAAAGAAACAGTAATTCCTATGAAATAGGAGGTAAAATCTTTTGTAAAGAGACATGGACATGACGCGCTCAACTTTATGTCACTTTTTTTAAAACGACAAGGGCATTTGAAAAATTCTTGGCTGCTGAATTGTCCCTTTTTTCAAATTTCTCTTAGGTAAGACACTCCAACTTCTTCAAACCATGGTACTGTTCCTTCCATGTAAAAAACCAAAGCAAAAAAACAAAATAAATTAAAACCAAACCCATCAAATTACATTTGAGAGCACACAATTGCTCAGCAGGCCCACTATTCAAGAAGCTAGAGGTACAGAAGCCTCAGCCTTCAGCCCATGGCCTGAAGTTTTGTCTCTATCGTGGGCCCTCAATTCCCTGGCATGTCCACATTAACTCATGAATCTTTACTCATTTCCTCTTCAAATGCACAGGATCCAATATATTTGAACCCTGTTCACCTGGGCTGTAATCATCCAAGGACACACCAGAGGAAGGGCAGCCACCCCCTTGCCTGGGGCCTTGGCGCTTATCACAATAGAAATGGACACCTGAACAAGGGGAGCCAAAACAAAGAGAGGCATATTCCTAAAGCCTGAAGCACAGAAGCTACCTATAGACCAGTAGTGGGATTTCACAAATTATGTAAGAATCTCTATGCACATGCTTGGCATGGTGGCTCATGCCTATAATCCCAGCAATCTGGGGGCTGAGGTGGATGGATCCTTGGGAGTTCCAGTCCATCTTGGGCTACGAATTTATCTCAAGGCCTCTTTCAACAACTACATACGATGCTGTTTCCAAAAAGAGGACAACAGAAACCTAGACACACTTGGTCTAGGTCCCTGGGTTCACTACATGAGTTGTGGAGTCTAAATATTCCATGCCATGAGAAAATACCTGGGATTTTTAGGGAAAGGGGCATTTGCATCCCTTTTCTAAGGGTTTCCCTTTCACCATGTTACATTTGAATTCTGGGAAAACCTGCTGGTGATAAGCTATCTAGCATTACGTTGGTTTAGGTATTGAGCCAGTACCTCATGTTTAGTGTCCAGGGTTGTGCTAGAATGGCTGAAGACCTCCTTGAAATAGCGATTGCAGACAAGTGAACCCCGAGGAAGCTGGATAGTTGAAGCAGGCACTTCAAATATTCATGCACTGCAAGGATTCACTTTCATTTTGGGACTCATCTTCTGGTTGCTGGCATTTAGAGCTAACTGATACTACCATGGTGGCAGTAATCCAGCAGAGACTGCATGTATGGTTTGCAGGTTTGCTTCCCAAGCCACCAGAAACTCGGCAGAACCCAAATCATTGTGGCATTTTCTTTCCTCCCCTGAAACATTTGGCTTTCTAAGTTTGAAAATTGAATAGACTGGGCTAGTCAAGTTTGGACCCCATATACCACCAACAGAGCTGAAGACAGAGCCCATTACTTCCCTCCACTTGTCAAAATATGTCAAATTTTTTTGATCACCACAACTTCAAAGAAAATTCTGAGGCAACTTAGAGAGGTGAATCAAATACTGCATGATTGGAATGGCTTTGGTTGTATGAGGTGGAAAGCTGCAGAGTTGGGTTGAAACTGTTCACAGAAATCCACAGGGTTGTGGTTGCCAGGCAACCACCCTGGGCTGAGATTGGCTGAACATCACTGTGTGGTGTATTTTAGGCTCTAGGTTTGAAAATTTAAGACTGTGCTAGTCAAATTTGGAACCCATAGACCTCAGACATACCAAAATGTTTTCCAATTACTTCCCTCCACTTCTCAAAATATGTCAAATTTTCTTGATCACTACAACTGTAAAAAAAATTCTGAGGCAACATAGCGAGGCTAATGAAATATTGCACGATTGGAATGGCTGTGGTTGTATGACGTGGAATGCTGCAGAGTTGGGCTGAAACAGTTCACAGAAATCCACAAGCTTGTGGTTGCCAGGCAACCACACTGGGCTGTGATTGGCTGAGCACCATTGTGAGCTGGACTTTAGGCTCTAGGATACAAGTGTGCAGTAGGAGACCTGAGTCACAATGCTGGGCGTTGCCATGGAGACCTCAGTGGCACAGAGGACCTTGTAGGGCAAGATTAAAATAGGATGAATATTCTTGGCCTGGTATGCCACAATATTCTCTCTGAAGGCTTCACTGCTCAGAATTTGTGAATGGAAGTGCTTGCCAAACTACACATGGATGTACTTTCAATGGGATATGAAATATGCCAGGGCCTGGCAGATGATCTCTGCCATGTCTTATCCTTGAACATACGCTTTTCCCTTGTCATGTCTGTCATTTGGCTGAGTCCTGTTCCCTAAGCTATTCAGGCAAGACTTGCTGGCATCATTCACCTGCAGTATAAGAGCTTTCTGTGAAATTTCTCAGCAGAAATCCTCTGCAAGCACATAGCTTTGGACATGAGAGACAGTGGTGGAAGTTGAATTTCAAGGGCAGATAATTGAAAACAATGAAACAAGCCCCGAATAAGATCTTTACATGTTTCCCAGATGAATATGTTTGGAAATATGGGGGAAGATGGAGATCAAGGCTGAGAAGAGTGCACACCCATTTCAAGGTACAAAAACCAGGGAAAAACATGGGAAAGCAAGAGAGCTGGTTAATCTGATGTAAAAATCTTTGATGATGAAAGGAAAATTATATTCTCATGATGATATAATCAGGCTGTAGAAGTGAACTTCTCATGTTGGTTCTCCTATGTGTGGCCTTCTGCATTGGCCAGTGGATGCAGGACAGGAGATCTTCAGATAAATCTGGTGGAACACAAAATACTGAAAAAAAAAATTCAGCCTAAATCCTGTGTATTCCTTCCATTTGAGAACATATATGGATAATGTACGAAGTTTCAAAAGAGAAAATGTCTATTGGGTCATGGTTTCAACAATGAAATGGTCACTTCACATAACATTTTGAATTTTGCTTTTACAGTTGCTCATGTACCGGGCCTGAGTAAAGCAGAATGCAGAGTAAGCCTCTTCAATAGTTGTGCATTCCATAAGTGGTTTTAAAACCAGTGAAACCCTTTGGACTTAGTGTTTGTATTTTATTGGTTGATTGGGTTTTCAAATTGTTTCTTTTACTATTTTTAACTTTGTGACTCAGGGAAGCCCTCACTCATAGTGATTTAGACCTCTCCAAAAGCTCTGAAGTTATTCATGTAACAGCTATTACATGTTATAAGTTTCTGCTATTAAAACTTGAAATACAAACAGACTCTGCTACTTTTCATCTAAATTCAGTGTTCGGCTAAATTCAGTGTTGGACTTTTTACAAGTCCTTTGAAATGTGTCCTACACTAGTCACTGGTCGTGCTGGAATTTACTTTCTTGTGAAGACAGGATTTGAGCAAATTGACACAAGTACAGTTTGCCACTACTCTGGACGCCTGGTTAAATATCGAGTTCCCTAAATGGTGTGTGTTTTACTTTGATCTCTGCTCACACTTTGCTCATCCAGTTAGAACCACAGGGCTCCAGGCCATAGCGTTCCAGGCCTAAACAAGAAAATTTCCATTCCGTTTTGGGAGTTCATTCCTCTCTCATAATTACTTTTTCCACAAATGTGTGCTTCAGGAGAGGCCCTGTCCAAATGTGGAGAGGCCCATTTTCATTCACTCACTTTCAGACTTTCTAAGGTTTTCAGTTACTAGAGGTTTGCCCAGACTTGCCATTGTCAAGGGACAGTGCACTTCACTTGAAGTTGTGCAGTATTACTTCATGTGTCTCCATGGAAATTCCACCAATGGGAAACTCTTGCTGTAGTCATCTCCAAGTGTTGCTGTGTAAGAAAATATAACTAACAAAGGATGTGGTTTCAAGCAGAATGAGGAAAGGAGGGATTATCTTTATTTCAGTGCAGGTTGACCTTTCAAAGAAACAGTAATTCCTATGAAATAGGAGGTAAAATCTTTTGTAAAGAGACATGGACATGACGCGCTCAACTTTATGTCACTTTTTTTAAAACGACAAGGGCATTTGAGAAATTCTTGGCTGCTGAATTGTCCCTTTTTTCAAATTTCTCTTAGGTAAGACACTCCAACTTCTTCAAACCATGGTACTGTTCCTTCCATGTAAAAAACCAAAGCAAAAAAACAAAATAAATTAAAACCAAACCCATCAAATTACATTTGAGAGCACACAATTGCTCAGCAGGCCCACTATTCAAGAAGCTAGAGGTACAGAAGCCTCAGCCTTCAGCCCATGGCCTGAAGTTTTGTCTCTATCGTGGGCCCTCAATTCCCTGGCATGTCCACATTAACTCATGAATCTTTACTCATTTCCTCTTCAAATGCACAGGATCCAATATATTTGAACCCTGTTCACCTGGGCTGTAATCATCCAAGGACACACCAGAGGAAGGGCAGCCACCCACTTGCCTGGGGCCTTGGCGCTTATCACAATAGAAATGGACACCTGAACAAGGGGAGCCAAAACAAAGAGAGGCATATTCCTAAAGCCTGAAGCACAGAAGCTACCTATAGACCAGTAGTGGGATTTCACAAATTATGTAAGAATCTCTATGCACATGCTTGGCATGGTGGCTCATGCCTATAATCCCAGCAATCTGGGGGCTGAGGTGGATGGATCCTTGGGAGTTCCAGTCCATCTTGGGCTACGAATTTATCTCAAGGCCTCTTTCAACAACTACATAAGATGCTGTTTCCAAAAAGAGGACAACAGAAACCTAGACACTTGGTCTAGGTCCCTGGGTTCACTACATGAGTTGTGGAGTCTAAATATTCCATGCCATGAGAAAATACCTGGGATTTTTAGGGAAAGGGGCATTTGCATCCCTTTTCTAAGGGTTTCCCTTTCACCATGTTACATTTGAATTCTGGGAAAACCTGCTGGTGATAAGCTATCTAGCATTACGTTGGTTTAGGTATTGAGCCAGTACCTCATGTTTAGTGTCCAGGGTTGTGCTGGAATGGCTGAAGACCTCCTTGAAATAGCGATTGCAGACAAGTGAACCCCGAGGAAGCTGGATAGTTGAAGCAGGCACTCCAAATATTCATGCACTGCAAGGATTCACTTTCATTTTGGGACTCATCTTCTGGTTGCTGGCATTTAGTGCTAACTGATACTACCATGGTGGCAGTAATCCAGCAGAGACTGCATGTATGGTTTGCAGGTTTGCTTCCCAAGCCACTAGAAACTCGGGAGAACCCAAATCATTGTGGCATTTTCTTTCCTCCCCTGAAACATTTGGCTTTCTAAGTTTGAAAATTGAATAGACTGGGCTAGTCAAGTTTGGACCCCATATTCCACCAACAGAGCTAAAGACAGAGCCCATTACTTCCCTCCACTTGTCAAAATATGTCAAAATTGATTGATCACCAAAACTTCAAAGAAAATTCTGAGGCAACTTAGAGACGTGAATCAAATACTGCATGATTGGAATGGCTTTGGTTGTATGAGGTGGAAAGCTGCAGAGTTGGGCTGAAACTGTTCACAGAAATCCACAGGGTTGTGGTTGCCAGGCAACTACCCTGGGCTGAGATTGGCTGAACATCACTGTGTGGTGTATTTTAGGCTCTAGGTTTGAAAATTTAAAAGACTGGGGTAGTCAAATTTGGAACCCATAGACCTCAGACATACCAAAATGTTTTCCAATTACTTCCCTCCACTTCTCAAAATATGTCAAATTTTCTTGATCACTACAACTGTAAAAAAAATTCTGAGGCAACATAGCGAGGCTAATCAAATATTGCACGATTGGAATGACTGGGGTTGTATGACATGGAATGCTGCAGAGTTGGACTGAAACAGTTCACAGAAATCCACAAGCTTGTGGTTACCAGGCAACCACACTGGGCTGTGATTGGCTGAGCACCATTGTGAGCTGGACTTAGGCTATAGGATACAAGTGTGCAGTAGGAGACCTGAGTCACAATGCTGGGCGTTGCCATGGAGACCTCAGTGGCACAGAGGACCTTGTAGGGCAAGATTTAAATAGGATGAATATTCTTGGCCTGGTACGCCACAATATTCTCTCTGAAGGCTTCACTGCTCAGAATTTGTGAATGGAAATGCTTGCCAAACTACACATGGATGTACTTTCAATGGGATATGAAATATGCCAGGGCCTGGCAGATGATCTCTGCCATGTCTTATCCTTGAGCATACGCTTTTCCCTTGTCATGTCTGTCATTTGGCTGAGTCCTGTTCCCTAAGCTATTCAGGCAAGACTTGCTGGCATCATTCACCTGCAGTATAAGAGCTTTCTGTGAAATTTCTCAGCAGAAATCCTCTGCAAGCACATAGCTTTGGATATGAGAGACAGTGGTGGAAGTTGAATTTCAAGAGCAGATATTTGAAAACAATGAAGCAAGCCCCGAATAAGATCTTTACATGTTTCCCAGATGAATATGTTTGGAAATACGGGGGAAGATGGAGATCAAGGCTGAGAAGAGTGCACACCGATTTCAAGGTACAAAAACCAGGGAAAAACATGGGAAAGCAAGAGAGCTGGTGAATCTGATGTAAAAATCTTTGATGATGAATGAAAATTATATTCTCATGATGATATAATCAGGCTTTAGAAGTGAACTTCTCATGTTGGTTCTCCTATGTGTGGCCTTCTGCATTGGCCAGTGGATGCAGGACAGGAGATCTTCAGATAAATCTGGTGGAACACAAAATACTGAAAAAAAAATTCAGCCTAAATCCTGTGAATTCCTTCCATTTGAGAACATATATGGATAATGTACGAAGTTTCAAAAGAGAAAATGTCTATTGGGTCATGGTTTCAACAATGAAATGGTCATTTCACATAACATTTTGAATTTTGCTTTTACAGTTGCTCATGTACCGGGCCTGAGTAAAGCAGAATGCAGAGTAAGCCTCTTCAATAGTTGTGCATTCCATAAGTGGTTTTAAAACCAGTGAAACCCTTTGGACTTAGTGTTTCTTTTTATTGGTTGATTGGATTTTCTAATTGTTTCTTTTACTATTTTTAACTTTGTGACTCAGGGAAGCCCTCACTCATAGTGATTTAGACCTCTCCAAAAGCTCTGAAGTTATTCATGTAACAGCTATTACATGTTATAAGTTTCTGCTATTAAAACTTGAAATACAAACAGACTCTGCTATTTTCATCTAAATTCAGTGTTGGGCTAAATTCAGTGTTGGACTTTTTACAAGTCCTTTGAAATGTGTCCTACACTAGTCACTGGTCGTGCTGGAATTTTCCTTCTTGTGAAGACAGGATTTGAGCAAATTGACACAAGTACAGTTTGCCACTACTCTGGACGCCTGATTAAATATCAAGTTCCCCAAATGGTGTGCATTTTACTTTGATCTCTGCTCACACTTTGCTCATCCAGTTAGAACCACAGGGCTCCAGGCCATAGCGTTCCAGGCCTAAACAAGATAATTTCCATTCCGTTTTGGGAGTTCATTCCTCTCTCATAATTACATTTTCCACAAGTGTGTGCTTCAGGAGAGGCCCTGTCCAAATGTGGAGAGGCCCATTTTCATTCACTCACTTTCAGACTTTCTAAGGTTTTCAGTTACTAGAGGTTTGCCCAGACTTGCCATTGTCAAGGGACAGTGCACTTCACTTGAAGTTGTGCAGTATTACTTCATGTGTCTCCGTGGAAATTCCACCAATGGGAAACTCTTGCTGTAGTCATCTCCAAGTGTTTCTGGGTAAGAAAATATAACTAACAAAGGATGTGGTTTCAAGCAGAATGAGGAAAGGAGGGATTATCTTTATTTGAGTGCAGGTTGACCTTTCAAAGAAACAGTAATTCCTATGAAATAGGAGGTAAAATCTTTTGTAAAGAGACATGGACATGACGCGCTCAACTTTATGTCACTTTTTTTAAAAGGACAAGGGCATTTGAGAAATTCTTGGCTGCTGAATTGTCCCTTTTTTCAAATTTCTCTTAGGTTAGACACTCCAACTTCTTCAAACCATGGTACTGTTCCTTCCATGTAAAAAACCAAAGCAAAAAAACAAAATAAATTAAAACCAAACCCATCAAATTACATTTGAGAGCACACAATTGCTCAGCAGGCCCATAATTCAAGAAGCTAGAGGTACAGAAGCCTCAGCCTTCAGCCCATGGCCTGAAGTTTTGTCTCTATCGTGGGCCCTCAATTCCCTGGCATGTCCACATTAACTCATGAATCTTTACTCATTTCCTCTTCAAATGCACAGGATCCAATATATTTGAACCCTGTTCACCTGGGCTGTAATCATCCAAGGACACACCAGAGGAAGGGCAGCCACCCCCTTGCCTGGGGCCTTGGCGCTTATCACAATAGAAATGGACACCTGAACAAGGGGAGCCAAAACAAAGAGAGGCATATTCCTAAAGCCTGAAGCACAGAAGCTACCTATAGACCAGTAGTGGGATTTCACAAATCATGTAAGAATCTCTGTGCACATGCTTGGCATGGTGCCTCATGCCTATAATCCCAGCAATCTGGGGGCTGAGGTGGATGGATCCTTGGGAGTTCCAGTCCATCTTGGGCTACGAATTTATCTCAAGGCCTCTTTCAACAACTACATAAGACGCTGTTTCCAAAAAGAGGACAACAGAAACCTAGACACACTTGGTCTATGTCCCTGGGTTCACTACATGAGTTGTGGAGTCTAAATATTCCATGCCATGAGAAAATACCTGGGATTTTTAGGGAAAGGGGCATTTGCATCCCTTTTCTAAGGGTTTCCCTTTCACCATGTTACATTTGAATTCTGGGAAAACCTGCTGGTGATAAGCTATCTAGCATTACGTTGGTTTAGGTATTGAGCCAGTACCTCATGTTTAGTGTCCAGGGTTGTGCTGGAATGGCTGAAGACCTCCTTGAAATAGCGATTGCAGACAAGTGAACCCCGAGGAAGCTGGATAGTTGAAGCAGGCACTCCAAATATTCATGCACTGCAAGGATTCACTTTCATTTTGGGACTCATCTTCTGGTTCTGGCATTTAGTGCTAACTGATACTACCATGGTGGCAGTAATCCAGCAGAGACTGCATGTATGGTTTGCAGGTTTGCTTCCCAAGCCACTAGAAACTCGGCAGAACCCAAATCATTGTGGCATTTTCTTTCCTCCCCTGAAACATTTGGCTTTCTAAGTTTGAAAATTGAATAGACTGGGCTAGTCAAGTTTGGACCCCATATACCACCAACAGAGCTAAAGACAGAGCCCATTACTTCCCTCCACTTGTCAAAATATGTCAAATTTGCTTGATCACCACAACTTCAAAGAAAATTCTGAGGCATCTTAAAGAGGTGAATCAAATACTGCATGATTGGAATGGCTTTGGTTGTATGAGGTGGAAAGCTGCAGAGTTGGGCTGAAACTGTTCACAGAAATCCACAGGGTTGTGGTTGCCAGGTAACCACCCTGGGCTGAGATTGGCTGAACATCACTGTGTGGTGTATTTTAGGCTCTAGGTTTGAAAATTTAAAAGACTGGGGTAGTCAAATTTGGAACCCATAGACCTCAGACATACCAAAATGTTTTCCAATTACTTCCCTCCACTTCTCAAAATATGTCAAATTTTCTTGATCACTACAACTGTAAAAAAAATTCTGAGGCAACATAGTGAGGCTAATCAAATATTGCACGATTGGAATGGCTGTGGTTGTATGAGGTGGAAAGCTGCAGAGTTGGGCTGAAACAGTTCACAGAAATCCACAAGCTTGTGGTTGCCAGGCAACCACACTGGGCTGTGATTGGCTGAGCACCATTGTGAGCTGGACTTTAGGCTCTAGGATACAAGTGTGCAGTAGGAGACCTGAGTCACAATGCTGGGCGATGCCATGGAGACCTCAGTGGCACAGAGGACCTTGTAGGGCAAGATTAAAATAGGATGAATATTCTTGGCCTGGTATGCCACAATATTCTCTCTGAAGGCTTCACTGCTCAGAATTTGTGAATGGAAATGCTTGCCAAACTACACATGGATGTACTTTCAATGGGATATGAAATATGCCAGGGCCTGGCAGATGATCTCTGCCATGTCTTATCCTTGAACATACGCTTTTCCCTTGTCATGTCTGTCATTTGGCTGAGTCCTGTTCCCTAAGCTATTCAGGCAAGACTTGCTGGCATCATTCACCTGCAGTATAAGAGCTTTCTGTGAAATTTCTCAGCAGAAATCCTCTGCAAGCACATAGCTTTGGATATGAGAGACAGTGGTGGAAGTTGAATTTCAAGGGCAGATAATTGAAAACAATGAAACAAGCCCCGAATAAGATCTTTACATGTTTCCCAGATGAATATGTTTGGAAATATGGGGGAAGATGGAGATCAAGGCTGAGAAGAGTGCACACCGATTTCAAGGTACTAAAACCAGGGAAAAACATTGGAAAGCAAGAGAGCTGCTTAATCTGATGTAAAAATCTTTGATGATGAAAGGAAAATTATATTCTCATGATGATATAATCAGGCTGTAGAAGTGAACTTCTCATGTTGGTTCTCCTATGTGTGGCCTTCTGCATTGGCCAGTGGATGCAGGACAGGAGATCTTCAGATAAATCTGGTGGAACACAAAATACTGAAAAAAAAAATTCAGCCTAAATCCTGTGTATTCCTTCCATTTGAGAACATATATGGATAATGTACGAAGTTTCAAAAGAGAAAATGTCTTTTGGGTCATGGTTTCAACAATGAAATGGTCACTTCACATAACATTTTGAATTTTGCTTTTACAGTTGCTCATGTACCGGGCCTGAGTAAAGCAGAATGCAGAGTAAGCCTCTTCAATAGTTGTGCATTCCATAAGTGGTTTTAAAACCAGTGAAACCCTTTGGACTTAGTGTTTGTATTTTATTGGTTGATTGGGTTTTCAAATGGTTTCTTTTACTATTTTTAACTTTGTGACTCAGGGAAGCCCTCACTCATAGTGATTTAGACCTCTCCAAAAGCTCTGAAGTTATTCATGTAACAGCTATTACATGTTATAAGTTTCTGCTATTAAAACTTGAAATACAAACAGACTCTGCTACTTTTCATCTAAATTCAGTGTTCGGCTAAATTCAGTGTTGGACTTTTTACAAGTCCTTTGAAATGTGTCCTACACTAGTCACTGGTCGTGCTGGAATTTACTTTCTTGTGAAGACAGGATTTGAGCAAATTGACACAAGTACAGTTTGCCACTACTCTGGACGCCTGGTTAAATATCGAGTTCCCTAAATGGTGTGCGTTTTACTTTGATCTCTGCTCACACTTTGCTCATCCAGTTAGAACCACAGGGCTCCAGGCCATAGCGTTCCAGGCCTAAACAAGAAAATTTCCATTCCGTTTTGGGAGTTCATTCCTCTCTCATAATTACTTTTTCCACAAATGTGTGCTTCAGGAGAGGCCCTGTCCAAATGTGGAGAGGCCCATTTTCATTCACTCACTTTCAGACTTTCTAAGGTTTTCAGTTACTAGAGGTTTGCCCAGACTTGCCATTGTCAAGGGACAGTGCACTTCACTTGAAGTTGTGCAGTATTACTTCATGTGTCTCCATGGAAATTCCACCAATGGGAAACTCTTGCTGTAGTCATCTCCAAGTGTTGCTGTGTAAGAAAATATAACTAACAAAGGATGTGGTTTCAAGCAGAATGAGGAAAGGAGGGATTATCTTTATTTCAGTGCAGGTTGACCTTTCAAAGAAACAGTAATTCCTATGAAATAGGAGGTAAAATCTTTTGTAAAGAGACATGGACATGACGCGCTCAACTTTATGTCACTTTTTTTAAAACGACAAGGGCATTTGAAAAATTCTTGGCTGCTGAATTGTCCCTTTTTTCAAATTTCTCTTAGGTAAGACACTCCAACTTCTTCAAACCATGGTACTGTTCCTTCCATGTAAAAAACCAAAGCAAAAAAACAAAATAAATTAAAACCAAACCCATCAAATTACATTTGAGAGCACACAATTGCTCAGCAGGCCCACTATTCAAGAAGCTAGAGGTACAGAAGCCTCAGCCTTCAGCCCATGGCCTGAAGTTTTGTCTCTATCGTGGGCCCTCAATTCCCTGGCATGTCCACATTAACTCATGAATCTTTACTCATTTCCTCTTCAAATGCACAGGATCCAATATATTTGAACCCTGTTCACCTGGGCTGTAATCATCCAAGGACACACCAGAGGAAGGGCAGCCACCCCCTTGCCTGGGGCCTTGGCGCTTATCACAATAGAAATGGACACCTGAACAAGGGGAGCCAAAACAAAGAGAGGCATATTCCTAAAGCCTGAAGCACAGAAGCTACCTATAGACCAGTAGTGGGATTTCACAAATTATGTAAGAATCTCTATGCACATGCTTGGCATGGTGGCTCATGCCTATAATCCCAGCAATCTGGGGGCTGAGGTGGATGGATCCTTGGGAGTTCCAGTCCATCTTGGGCTACGAATTTATCTCAAGGCCTCTTTCAACAACTACATACGATGCTGTTTCCAAAAAGAGGACAACAGAAACCTAGACACACTTGGTCTAGGTCCCTGGGTTCACTACATGAGTTGTGGAGTCTAAATATTCCATGCCATGAGAAAATACCTGGGATTTTTAGGGAAAGGGGCATTTGCATCCCTTTTCTAAGGGTTTCCCTTTCACCATGTTACATTTGAATTCTGGGAAAACCTGCTGGTGATAAGCTATCTAGCATTACGTTGGTTTAGGTATTGAGCCAGTACCTCATGTTTAGTGTCCAGGGTTGTGCTGGAATGGCTGAAGACCTCCTTGAAATAGCGATTGCAGACAAGTGAACCCCGAGGAAGCTGGATAGTTGAAGCAGGCACTTCAAATATTCATGCACTGCAAGGATTCACTTTCATTTTGGGACTCATCTTCTGGTTGCTGGCATTTAGAGCTAACTGATACTACCATGGTGGCAGTAATCCAGCAGAGACTGCATGTATGGTTTGCAGGTTTGCTTCCCAAGCCACCAGAAACTCGGCAGAACCCAAATCATTGTGGCATTTTCTTTCCTCCCCTGAAACATTTGGCTTTCTAAGTTTGAAAATTGAATAGACTGGGCTAGTCAAGTTTGGACCCCATATACCACCAGCAGAGCTGAAGACAGAGCCCATTACTTCCCTCCACTTGTCAAAATATGTCAAATTTGCTTGATCACCACAACTTCAAAGAAAATTCTGAGGCAACTTAGAGAGGTGAATCAAATACTGCATGATTGGAATGGCTTTGGTTGTATGAGGTGGAAAGCTGCAGAGTTGGGTTGAAACTGTTCACAGAAATCCACAGGGTTGTGGTTGCCAGGCAACCACCCTGGGCTGAGATTGGCTGAACATCACTGTGTGGTGTATTTTAGGCTCTAGGTTTGAAAATTTAAAAGACTGTGCTAGTCAAATTTGGAACCCATAGACCTCAGACATACCAAAATGTTTTCCAATTACTTCCCTCCACTTCTCAAAATATGTCAAATTTTCTTGATCACTACAACTGTAAAAAAAATTCTGAGGCAACATAGCGAGGCTAATGAAATATTGCACGATTGGAATGGCTGTGGTTGTATGACGTGGAATGCTGCAGAGTTGGGCTGAAACAGTTCACAGAAATCCACAAGCTTGTGGTTGCCAGGCAACCACACTGGGCTGTGATTGGCTGAGCACCATTGTGAGCTGGACTTTAGGCTCTAGGATACAAGTGTGCAGTAGGAGACCTGAGTCACAATGCTGGGCGTTGCCATGGAGACCTCAGTGGCACAGAGGACCTTGTAGGGCAAGATTAAAATAGGATGAATATTCTTGGCCTGGTATGCCACAATATTCTCTCTGAAGGCTTCACTGCTCAGAATTTGTGAATGGAAATGCTTGCCAAACTACACATGGATGTACTTTCAATGGGATATGAAATATGCCAGGGCCTGGCAGATGATCTCTGCCATGTCTTATCCTTGAACATACGCTTTTCCCTTGTCATGTCTGTCATTTGGCTGAGTCCTGTTCCCTAAGCTATTCAGGCAAGACTTGCTGGCATGATTCACCTGCAGTATAAGAGCTTTCTGTGAAATTTCTCAGCAGAAATCCTCTGCAAGCACATAGCTTTGGACATGAGAGACAGTGGTGGAAGTTGAATTTCAAGGGCAGATAATTGAAAACAATGAAACAAGCCCCGAATAAGATCTTTACATGTTTCCCAGATGAATATGTTTGGAAATATGGGGGAAGATGGAGATCAAGGCTGAGAAGAGTGCACACCCATTTCAAGGTACAAAAACCAGGGAAAAACATGGGAAAGCAAGAGAGCTGGTTAATCTGATGTAAAAATCTTTGATGATGAAAGGAAAATTATATTCTCATGATGATATAATCAGGCTGTAGAAGTGAACTTCTCATGTTGGTTCTCCTATGTGTGGCCTTCTGCATTGGCCAGTGGATGCAGGACAGGAGATCTTCAGATAAATCTGGTGGAACACAAAATACTGAAAAAAAAAATTCAGCCTAAATCCTGTGTATTCCTTCCATTTGAGAACATATATGGATAATGTACGAAGTTTCAAAAGAGAAAATGTCTATTGGGTCATGGTTTCAACAATGAAATGGTCACTTCACATAACATTTTGAATTTTGCTTTTACAGTTGCTCATGTACCGGGCCTGAGTAAAGCAGAATGCAGAGTAAGCCTCTTCAATAGTTGTGCATTCCATAAGTGGTTTTAAAACCAGTGAAACCCTTTGGACTTAGTGTTTGTATTTTATTGGTTGATTGGGTTTTCAAATTGTTTCTTTTACTATTTTTAACTTTGTGACTCAGGGAAGCCCTCACTCATAGTGATTTAGACCTCTCCAAAAGCTCTGAAGTTATTCATGTAACAGCTATTACATGTTATAAGTTTCTGCTATTAAAACTTGAAATACAAACAGACTCTGCTACTTTTCATCTAAATTCAGTGTTGGGCTAAATTCAGTGTTGGACTTTTTACAAGTCCTTTGAAATGTGTCCTACACTAGTCACTGGTCGTGCTGGAATTTACTTTCTTGTGAAGACAGGATTTGAGCAAATTGACACAAGTACAGTTTGCCACTACTCTGGACGCCTGGTTAAATATCGAGTTCCCTAAATGGTGTGTGTTTTACTTTGATCTCTGCTCACACTTTGATCATCCAGTTAGAACCACAGGGCTCCAGGCCATAGCGTTCCAGGCCTAAACAAGAAAATTTCCATTCCGTTTTGGGAGTTCATTCCTCTCTCATAATTACTTTTTCCACAAATGTGTGCTTCAGGAGAGGCCCTGTCCAAATGTGGAGAGGCCCATTTTCATTCACTCACTTTCAGACTTTCTAAGGTTTTCAGTTACTAGAGGTTTGCCCAGACTTGCCATTGTCAAGGGACAGTGCACTTCACTTGAAGTTGTGCAGTATTACTTCATGTGTCTCCATGGAAATTCCACCAATGGGAAACTCTTGCTGTAGTCATCTCCAAGTGTTGCTGTGTAAGAAAATATAACTAACAAAGGATGTGGTTTCAAGCAGAATGAGGAAAGGAGGGATTATCTTTATTTCAGTGCAGGTTGACCTTTCAAAGAAACAGTAATTCCTATGAAATAGGAGGTAAAATCTTTTGTAAAGAGACATGGACATGACGCGCTCAACTTTATGTCACTTTTTTTAAAACGACAAGGGCATTTGAGAAATTCTTGGCTGCTGAATTGTCCCTTTTTTCACATTTCTCTTAGGTAAGACACTCCAAGTTCTTCAAACCATGGTACTGTTCCTTCCATGTAAAAAACCAAAGCAAAAAAACAAAATAAATTAAAACCAAACCCATCAAATTACATTTGAGAGCACACAATTGCTCAGCAGGCCCACTATTCAAGAAGCTAGAGGTACAGAAGCCTCAGCCTTCAGCCCATGGCCTGAAGTTTTGTCTCTATCGTGGGCCCTCAATTCCCTGGCATGTCCACATTAACTCATGAATCTTTACTCATTTCCTCTTCAAATGCACAGGATCCAATATATTTGAACCCTGTTCACCTGGGCTGTAATCATCCAAGGACACACCAGAGGAAGGGCAGCCACCCACTTGCCTGGGGCCTTGGCGCTTATCACAATAGAAATGGACACCTGAACAAGGGGAGCCAAAACAAAGAGAGGCATATTCCTAAAGCCTGAAGCACAGAAGCTACCTATAGACCAGTAGTGCGATTTCACAAATTATGTAAGAATCTCTATGCACATGCTTGGCATGGTGGCTCATGCCTATAATCCCAGCAATCTGGGGGCTGAGGTGGATGGATCCTTGGGAGTTCCAGTCCATCTTGGGCTACGAATTTATCTCAAGGCCTCTTTCAACAACTACATAAGATGCTGTTTCCAAAAAGAGGACAACAGAAACCTAGACACTTGGTCTAGGTCCCTGGGTTCACTACATGAGTTGTGGAGTCTAAATATTCCATGCCATGAGAAAATACCTGGGATTTTTAGGGAAAGGGGCATTTGCATCCCTTTTCTAAGGGTTTCCCTTTCACCATGTTACATTTGAATTCTAGGAAAACCTGCTGGTGATAAGCTATCTAGCATTACGTTGGTTTAGGTATTGAGCCAGTACCTCATGTTTAGTGTCCAGGGTTGTGCTGGAATGGCTGAAGACCTCCTTGAAATAGCGATTGCAGACAAGTGAACCCCGAGGAAGCTGGATAGTTGAAGCAGGCACTCCAAATATTCATGCACTGCAAGGATTCACTTTCATTTTGGGACTCATCTTCTGGTTGCTGGCATTTAGTGCTAACTGATACTACCATGGTGGCAGTAATCCAGCAGAGACTGCATGTATGGTTTGCAGGTTTGCTTCCCAAGCCACTAGAAACTCGGGAGAACCCAAATCATTGTGGCATTTTCTTTCCTCCCCTGAAACATTTGGCTTTCTAAGTTTGAAAATTGAATAGACTGGGCTAGTCAAGTTTGGACCCCATATTCCACCAACAGAGCTAAAGACAGAGCCCATTACTTCCCTCCACTTGTCAAAATATGTCAAATTTGCTTGATCACCACAACTTCAAAGAAAATTCTGAGGCAACTTAGAGACGTGAATCAAATACTGCATGATTGGAATGGCTTTGGTTGTATGAGGTGGAAAGCTGCAGAGTTGGGCTGAAACTGTTCACAGAAATCCACAGCCTTGTGGTTGCCAGGCAACTACCCTGGGCTGAGATTGGCTGAACATCACTGTGTGGTGTATTTTAGGCTCTAGGTTTGAAAATTTAAAAGACTGGGGTAGTCAAATTTGGAACCCATAGACCTCAGACATACCAAAATGTTTTCCAATTACTTCCCTCCACTTCTCAAAATATGTCAAATTTTCTTGATCACTACAACTGTAAAAAAAATTCTGAGGCAACATAGCGAGGCTAATCAAATATTGGACGATTGGAATGACTGGGGTTGTATGACATGGAATGCTGCAGAGTTGGACTGAAACAGTTCACAGAAATCCACAAGCTTGTGGTTACCAGGCAACCACACTGGGCTGTGATTGGCTGAGCACCATTGTGAGCTGGACTTAGGCTCTAGGATACAAGTGTGCAGTAGGAGACCTGAGTCACAATGCTGGGCGTTGCCATGGAGACCTCAGTGGCACAGAGGACCTTGTAGGGCAAGATTTAAATAGGATGAATATTCTTGGCCTGGTACGCCACAATATTCTCTCTGAAGGCTTCACTGCTCAGAATTTGTGAATGTAAATGCTTGCCAAACTACACATGGATGTACTTTCAATGGGATATGAAATATGCCAGGGCCTGGCAGATGATCTCTGCCATGTCTTATCCTTGAGCATACGCTTTTCCCTTGTCATGTCTGTCATTTGGCTGAGTCCTGTTCCCTAAGCTATTCAGGCAAGACTTGCTGGCATCATTCACCTGCAGTATAAGAGCTTTCTGTGAAATTTCTCAGCAGAAATCCTCTGCAAGCACATAGCTTTGGATATGAGAGACAGTGGTGGAAGTTGAATTTCAAGAGCAGATATTTGAAAACAATGAAGCAAGCCCCGAATAAGATCTTTACATGTTTCCCAGATGAATATGTTTGGAAATACGGGGGAAGATGGAGATCAAGGCTGAGAAGAGTGCACACCGATTTCAAGGTACAAAAACCAGGGAAAAACATGGGAAAGCAAGAGAGCTGGTGAATCTGATGTAAAAATCTTTGATGATGAATGAAAATTATATTCTCATGATGATATAATCAGGCTGTAGAAGTGAACTTCTCATGTTGGTTCTCCTATGTGTGGCCTTCTGCATTGGCCAGTGGATGCAGGACAGGAGATCTTCAGATAAATCTGGTGGAACACAAAATACTGAAAAAAAAAATTCAGCCTAAATCCTGTGTATTCCTTCCATTTGAGAACATATATGGATAATGTACGAAGTTTCAAAAGAGAAAATGTCTATTGGGTCATGGTTTCAACAATGAAATGGTCACTTCACATAACATTTTGAATTTTGCTTTTACAGTTGCTCATGTACCGGGCCTGAGTAAAGCAGAATGCAGAGTAAGCCTCTTCAATAGTTGTGCATTCCATAAGTGGTTTTAAAACCAGTGAAACCCTTTGGACTTAGTGTTTCTTTTTATTGGTTGATTGGATTTTCTAATTGTTTCTTTTACTATTTTTAACTTTGTGACTCAGGGAAGCCCTCACTCATAGTGATTTAGACCTCTCCAAAAGCTCTGAAGTTATTCATGTAACAGCTATTACATGTTATAAGTTTCTGCTATTAAAACTTGAAATACAAACAGACTCTGCTATTTTCATCTAAATTCAGTGTTGGGCTAAATTCAGTGTTGGACTTTTTACAAGTCCTTTGAAATGTGTCCTACACTAGTCACTGGTCGTGCTGGAATTTTCCTTCTTGTGAAGACAGGATTTGAGCAAATTGACACAAGTACAGTTTGCCACTACTCTGGACGCCTGATTAAATATCAAGTTCCCCAAATGGTGTGCGTTTTACTTTGATCTCTGCTCACACTTTGCTCATCCAGTTAGAACCACAGGGCTCCAGGCCATAGCGTTCCAGGCCTAAACAAGATAATTTCCATTCCGTTTTGGGAGTTCATTCCTCTCTCATAATTACATTTTCCACAAATGTGTGCTTCAGGAGAGGCCCTGTCCAAATGTGGAGAGGCCCATTTTAATTCACTCACTTTCAGACTTTCTAAGGTTTTCAGTTACTAGAGGTTTGCCCAGACTTGCCAGTGTCAAGGGACAGTGCACTTCACTTGAAGTTGTGCAGTATTACTTCATGTGTCTCCGTGGAAATTCCACCAATGGGAAACTCTTGCTGTAGTCATCTCCAAGTGTTGCTGTGTAAGAAAATATAACTAACAAAGGATGTGGTTTCAAGCAGAATGAGGAAAGTAGGGATTATCTTTATTTCAGTGCAGGTTGACCTTTCAAAGAAACAGTAATTCCTATGAAATAGGAGGTAAAATCTTTTGTAAAGAGACATGGACATGACGCGCTCAACTTTATGTCACTTTTTTTAAAACGACAAGGGCATTTGAGAAATTCTTGGCTGCTGAATTGTCCCTTTTTTCACATTTCTCTTAGGTAAGACACTCCAACTTCTTCAAACCATGGTACTGTTCCTTCCATGTAAAAAACCAAAGCAAAAAAACAAAATAAATTAAAACCAAACCCATCAAATTACATTTGAGAGCACACAATTGCTCAGCAGGCCCACTATTCAAGAAGCTAGAGGTACAGAAGCCTCAGCCTTCAGCCCATGGCCTGAAGTTTTGTCTCTATCGTGGGCCCTCAATTCCCTGGCATGTCCACATTAACTCATGAATCTTTACTCATTTCCTCTTCAAATGCACAGGATCCAATATATTTGAACCCTGTTCACCTGGGCTGTAATCATCCAAGGACACACCAGAGGAAGGGCAGCCACCCACTTGCCTGGGGCCTTGGCGCTTATCACAATAGAAATGGACACCTGAACAAGGGGAGCCAAAACAAAGAGAGGCATATTCCTAAAGCCTGAAGCACAGAAGCTACCTATAGACCAGTAGTGGGATTTCACAAATTATGTAAGAATCTCTATGCACATGCTTGGCATGGTGGCTCATGCCTATAATCCCAGCAATCTGGGGGCTGAGGTGGATGGATCCTTGGGAGTTCCAGTCCATCTTGGGCTACGAATTTATCTCAAGGCCTCTTTCAACAACTACATAAGATGCTGTTTCCAAAAAGAGGACAACAGAAACCTAGACACTTGGTCTAGGTCCCTGGGTTCACTACATGAGTTGTGGAGTCTAAATATTCCATGCCATGAGAAAATACCTGGGATTTTTAGGGAAAGGGGCATTTGCATCCCTTTTCTAAGGGTTTCCCTTTCACCATGTTACATTTGAATTCTGGGAAAACCTGCTGGTGATAAGCTATCTAGCATTACGTTGGTTTAGGTATTGAGCCAGTACCTCATGTTTAGTGTCCAGGGTTGTGCTGGAATGGCTGAAGACCTCCTTGAAATAGCGATTGCAGACAAGTGAACCCCGAGGAAGCTGGATAGTTGAAGCAGGCACTCCAAATATTCATGCACTGCAAGGATTCACTTTCATTTTGGGACTCATCTTCTGGTTGCTGGCATTTAGTGCTAACTGATACTACCATGGTGGCAGTAATCCAGCAGAGACTGCATGTATGGTTTGCAGGTTTGCTTCCCAAGCCACTAGAACCTCGGGAGAACCCAAATCATTGTGGCATTTTCTTTCCTCCCCTGAAACATTTGGCTTTCTAAGTTTGAAAATTGAATAGACTGGGCTAGTCAAGTTTGGACCCCATATTCCACCAACAGAGCTAAAGACAGAGCCCATTACTTCCCTCCACTTGTCAAAATATGTCAAATTTGCTTGATCACCACAACTTCAAAGAAAATTCTGAGGCAACTTAGAGACGTGAATCAAATACTGCATGATTGGAATGGCTTTGGTTGTATGAGGTGGAAAGCTGCAGAGTTGGGCTGAAACTGTTCACAGAAATCCACAGGCTTGTGGTTGCCAGGCAACTACCCTGGGCTGAGATTGGCTGAACATCACTGTGTGGTGTATTTTAGGCTCTAGGTTTGAAAATTTAAAAGACTGGGGTAGTCAAATTTGGAACCCATAGACCTCAGACATACCAAAATGTTTTCCAATTACTTCCCTCCACTTCTCAAAATATGTCAAATTTTCTTGATCACTACAACTGTAAAAAAAATTCTGAGGCAACATAGCGAGGCTAATCAAATATTGCACGATTGGAATGACTGGGGTTGTATGACATGGAATGCTGCAGAGTTGGACTGAAACAGTTCACAGAAATCCACAAGCTTGAAAGAAATACCACACTGGGCTGTGATTGGCTGAGCACCATTGTGAGCTGGACTTAGGCTCTAGGATACAAGTGTGCAGTAGGAGACCTGAGTCACAATGCTGGGCGTTGCCATGGAGACCTCAGTGGCACAGAGGACCTTGTAGAGCAAGATTTAAATAGGATGAATATTCTTGGCCTGGTACGCCACAATATTCTCTCTGAAGGCTTCACTGCTCAGAATTTGTGAATGGAAATGCTTGCCAAACTACACATGGATGTACTTTCAATGGGATATGAAATATGCCAGGGCCTGGCAGATGATCTCTGCCATGTCTTATCCTTGAGCATACGCTTTTCCCTTGTCATGTCTGTCATTTGGCTGAGTCCTGTTCCCTATGCTATTCAGGCAAGACTTGCTGGCATCATTCACCTGCAGTATAAGAGCTTTCTGTGAAATTTCTCAGCAGAAATCCTCTGCAAGCACATAGCTTTGGATATGAGAGACAGTGGTGGAAGTTGAATTTCAAGAGCAGATATTTGAAAACAATGAAGCAAGCCCCGAATAAGATCTTTACATGTTTCCCAGATGAATATGTTTGGAAATACGGGGGAAGATGGAGATCAAGGCTGAGAAGAGTGCACACCGATTTCAAGGTACAAAAACCAGGGAAAAACATGGGAAAGCAAGAGAGCTGGTTGATCTGATGTAAAAATCTTTGATGATGAATGAAAATTATATTCTCATGATGATATAATCAGGCTGTAGAAGTGAACTTCTCATGTTGGTTCTCCTATGTGTGGCCTTCTGCATTGGCCAGTGGATGCAGGACAGGAGATCTTCAGATAAATCTGGTGGAACACAAAATACTGAAAAAAAAAATTCAGCCTAAATCCTGTGAATTCCTTCCATTTGAGAACATATATGGATAATGTACGAAGTTTCAAAAGAGAAAATGTCTATTGGGTCATGGTTTCAACAATGAAATGGTCATTTCACATAACATTTTGAATTTTGCTTTTACAGTTGCTCATGTACCGGGCCTGAGTAAAGCAGAATGCAGAGTAAGCCTCTTCAATAGTTGTGCATTCCATAAGTGGTTTTAAAACCAGTGAAACCCTTTGGACTTAGTGTTTCTTTTTATTGGTTGATTGGATTTTCTAATTGTTTCTTTTACTATTTTTAACTTTGTGACTCAGGGAAGCCCTCACTCATAGTGATTTAGACCTCTCCAAAAGCTCTGAAGTTATTCATGTAACAGCTATTACATGTTATAAGTTTCTGCTATTAAAACTTGAAATACAAACAGACTCTGCTATTTTCATCTAAATTCAGTGTTGGGCTAAATTCAGTGTTGGACTTTTTACAAGTCCTTTGAAATGTGTCCTACACTAGTCACTGGTCGTGCTGGAATTTTCTTTCTTGTGAAGACAGGATTTAGCAAATTGACACAAGTACAGTTTGCCACTACTCTGGACGCCTGGTTAAATATCAAGTTCCCCAAATGGTGTGCATTTTACTTTGATCTCTGCTCACACTTTGCTCATCCAGTTAGAACCACAGGGCTCCAGGCCATAGCGTTCCAGGCCTAAACAAGATAATTTCCATTCCGTTTTGGGAGTTCATTCCTCTCTCATAATTACATTTTCCACAAGTGTGTGCTTCAGGAGAGGCCCTGTCCAAATGTGGAGAGGCCCATTTTCATTCACTCACTTTCAGACTTTCTAAGGTTTTCAGTTACTAGAGGTTTGCCCAGACTTGCCATTGTCAAGGGACAGTGCACTTCACTTGAAGTTGTGCAGTATTACTTCATGTGTCTCCGTGGAAATTCCACCAATGGGAAACTCTTGCTGTAGTCATCTCCAAGTGTTTCTGGGTAAGAAAATATAACTAACAAAGGATGTGGTTTCAAGCAGAATGAGGAAAGGAGGGATTATCTTTATTTGAGTGCAGGTTGACCTTTCAAAGAAACAGTAATTCCTATGAAATAGGAGGTAAAATCTTTTGTAAAGAGACATGGACATGACGCGCTCAACTTTATGTCACTTTTTTTAAAAGGACAAGGGCATTTGAGAAATTCTTGGCTGCTGAATTGTCCCTTTTTTCAAATTTCTCTTAGGTTAGACACTCCAACTTCTTCAAACCATGGTACTGTTCCTTCCATGTAAAAAACCAAAGCAAAAAAACAAAATAAATTAAAACCAAACCCATCAAATTACATTTGAGAGCACACAATTGCTCAGCAGGCCCACTATTCAAGAAGCTAGAGGTACAGAAGCCTCAGCCTTCAGCCCATGGCCTGAAGTTTTGTCTCTATCGTGGGCCCTCAATTCCCTGGCATGTCCACATTAACTCATGAATCTTTACTCATTTCCTCTTCAAATGCACAGGATCCAATATATTTGAACCCTGTTCACCTGGGCTGTAATCATCCAAGGACACACCAGAGGAAGGGCAGCCACCCCCTTGCCTGGGGCCTTGGCGCTTATCACAATAGAAATGGACACCTGAACAAGGGGAGCCAAAACAAAGAGAGGCATATTCCTAAAGCCTGAAGCACAGAAGCTACCTATAGACCAGTAGTGGGATTTCACAAATTATGTAAGAATCTCTGTGCACATGCTTGGCATGGTGGCTCATGCCTATAATCCCAGCAATCTGGGGGCTGAGGTGGATGGATCCTTGGGAGTTCCAGTCCATCTTGGGCTACGAATTTATCTCAAGGCCTCTTTCAACAACTACATAAGATGCTGTTTCCAAAAAGAGGACAACAGAAACCTAGACACACTTGGTCTATGTCCCTGGGTTCACTACATGAGTTGTGGAGTCTAAATATTCCATGCCATGAGAAAATACCTGGGATTTTTAGGGAAAGGGGCATTTGCATCCCTTTTCTAAGGGTTTCAATTTCACCATGTTACATTTGAATTCTGGGAAAACCTGCTGGTGATAAGCTATCTAGCATTACGTTGGTTTAGGTATTGAGCCAGTACCTCATGTTTAGTGTCCAGGGTTGTGCTGGAATGGCTGAAGACCTCCTTGAAATAGCGATTGCAGACAAGTGAACCCCGAGGAAGCTGGATAGTTGAAGCAGGCACTCCAAATATTCATGCACTGCAAGGATTCACTATCATTTTGGGACTCATCTTCTGGTTCTGGCATTTAGTGCTAACTGATACTACCATGGTGGCAGTAATCCAGCAGAGACTGCATGTATGGTTTGCAGGTTTGCTTCCCAAGCCACCAGAAACTCGGCAGAACCCAAATCATTGTGGCATTTTCTTTCCTCCCCTGAAACATTTGGCTTTCTAAGTTTGAAAATTGAATAGACTGGGCTAGTCAAGTTTGGACCCCATATACCACCAACAGAGCTAAAGACAGAGCCCATTACTTCCCTCCACTTGTCAAAATATGTCAAATTTGCTTGATCACCACAACTTCAAAGAAAATTCTGAGGCAACTTAAAGAGGTGAATCAAATACTGCATGATTGGAATGGCTTTGGTTGTATGAGGTGGAAAGCTGCAGAGTTGGGCTGAAACTGTTCACAGAAATCCACAGGCTTGTGGTTGCCAGGCAACCACCCTGGGCTGAGATTGGCTGAACATCACTGTGTGGTGTATTTTAGGCTCTAGGTTTGAAAATTTAAAAGACTGGGGTAGTCAAATTTGGAACCCATAGACCTCAGACATACTAAATGTTTTCCCATTACTTCCCTCCACTTCTCAAAATATGTCAAATTTTCTTGATCACTACAACTGTAAAAAAAATTCTGAGGCAACATAGCGAGGCTAATCAAATATTGCACGATTGGAATGGCTGTGGTTGTATGAGGTGGAAAGCTGCAGAGTTGGGCTGAAACAGTTCACAGAAATCCACAAGCTTGTGGTTGCCAGGCAACCACACTGGGCTGTGATTGGCTGAGCACCATTGTGAGCTGGACTTTAGGCTCTAGGATACAAGTGTGCAGTAGGAGACCTGAGTCACAATGCTGGGCGTTGCCATGGAGACCTCAGTGGCACAGAGGACCTTGTAGGGCAAGATTTAAATAGGATGAATATTCTTGGCCTGGTATGCCACAATATTCTCTCTGAAGGCTTCACTGCTCAGAATTTGTGGATGGAAATGCTTGCCAAACTACACCTGGATGTACTTTCAATGGGATATGAAATATGCCAGGGCCTGGCAGATGATCTCTGCCATGTCTTATCCTTGAGCATACGCTTTTCCCTTGTCATGTCTGTCATTTGGCTGAGTCCTGTTCCCTAAGCTATTCAGGCAAGACTTGCTGGCATCATTCACCTGCAGTATAAGAGCTTTCTGTGAAAGTTCTCAACAGAAATCCTCTGCAAGCACATAGCTTTGGATATGAGAGACAGTGGTGGAAGTTGAATTTCAAGGGCAGATAATTGAAAACAATGAAACAAGCCCCGAATAAGATCTTTACATGTTTCCCAGATGAATATGTTTGGAAATACGGGGGAAGATGGAGATCAAGGCTGAGAAGAGTGCACACCCATTTCAAGGTACAAAAACCAGGGAAAAACATGGGAAAGCAAGAGAGCTGCTTAATCTGATGTAAAAATCTTTGATGATGAAAGGAAAATTATATTCTCATGATGATATAATCAGGCTGTAGAAGTGAACTTCTCATGTTGGTTCTCCTATGTGTGGCCTTCTGCATTGGCCAGTGGATGTATCACAGGAGATCTTCAGATGAATCTGTTGGAACACAAAATAGTAAAAAAAACATTCAGCCTAAATCCTGTGTATTCCTTCCATTTGAGAACATATATGGATAATGTACGAAGTTTCAAAAGAGAAAATGTCTATTGGGTCATGGTTTCAACAATGAAATGGTCATTTCACATAACATTTTGAATTTTGCTTTCACAGTTGCTCATGTACCGGGCCTGAGTAAAGCAGAATGCAGAGTAAGCCTCTTCAATAGTTGTGCATTCCATAAGTGGTTTTAAAACCAGTGAAACCCTTTGGACTTAGTGTTTGTATTTTATTGGTTGATTGGGTTTTCAAATTGTTTCTTTTACTATTTTTAACTTTGTGACTCAGGGAAGCCCTCACTCATAGTGATTTAGACCTCTCCAAAAGCTCTGAAGTTATTCATGTAACAGCTATTACATGTTATAAGTTTCTGCTATTAAAACTTGAAATACAAACAGACTCTGCTATTTTACATCTAAATTCAGTGTTGGGCTAAATTCAGTGTTGGACTTTTTACAAGTCTTTTGAAATGTGTCCTCCTCTAGTCGCTGGTCGTGCTGGAATTTACCTTCTTGTGAAGACAGGATTTGAGAAAATTGACACAAGTACAGTTTGCCACTACTCTGCACGCCTGGTTAAATATCGAGTTCCCTAAATGGTGTGCATTTTACTTTGATCTCTGCTCACACTTTGCTCATCCAGTTAGAACCCCAGGGCTCCAGGCCATAGCGTTCCAGGCCTAAACAAGAAAATTTCCATTCCGTTTTGGGAGTTCATTCCTCTCTCATAATTACTTTTTCCACAAATGTGTGCTTCAGGAGAGGCCCTGTCCAAATGTGGAGAGGCCCATTTTCATTCACTCACTTTCAGACTTTCTAAGGTTTTCAGTTACTAGAGGTTTGCCCAGACTTGCCATTGTCAAGGGACAGTGCACTTCACTTGAAGTTGTGCAGTATTACTTCATGTGTCTCCATGGAAATTCCACCAATGGGAAACTCTTGCTGTAGTCATCTCCAAGTGTTGCTGTGTAAGAAAATATAACTAACAAAGGATGTGGTTTCAAGCAGAATGAGGAAAGGAGGGATTATCTTTATTTGAGTGCAGGTTGACCTTTCAAAGAAACAGTAATTCCTATGAAATAGGAGGTAAAATCTTTTGTAAAGAGACATGGACATGACGCGCTCAACTTTATGTCACTTTTTTTAAAAGGACAAGGGCATTTGAGAAATTCTTGGCTGCTGAATTGTCCCTTTTTTCAAATTTCTCTTAGGTTAGACACTCCAACTTCTTCAAACCATGGTACTGTTCCTTCCATGTAAAAAACCAAAGCAAAAAAACAAAATAAATTAAAACCAAACCCATCAAATTACATTTGAGAGCACACAATTGCTCAGCAGGCCCACTATTCAAGAAGCTAGAGGTACAGAAGCCTCAGCCTTCAGCCCATGGCCTGAAGTTTTGTCTCTATCGTGGGCCCTCAATTCCCTGGCATGTCCACATTAACTCATGAATCTTTACTCATTTCCTCTTCAAATGCACAGGATCCAATATATTTGAACCCTGTTCACCTGGGCTGTAATCATCCAAGGACACACCAGAGGAAGGGCAGCCACCCCCTTGCCTGGGGCCTTGGCGCTTATCACAATAGAAATGGACACCTGAACAAGGGGAGCCAAAACAAAGAGAGGCATATTCCTAAAGCCTGAAGCACAGAAGCTACCTATAGACCAGTAGTGGGATTTCACAAATTATGTAAGAATCTCTGTGCACATGCTTGGCATGGTGCCTCATGCCTATAATCCCAGCAATCTGGGGGCTGAGGTGGATGGATCCTTGGGAGTTCCAGTCCATCTTGGGCTACGAATTTATCTCAAGGCCTCTTTCAACAACTACATAAGACGCTGTTTCCAAAAAGAGGACAACAGAAACCTAGACACACTTGGTCTATGTCCCTGGGTTCACTACATGAGTTGTGGAGTCTAAATATTCCATGCCATGAGAAAATACCTGGGATTTTTAGGGAAAGGGGCATTTGCATCCCTTTTCTAAGGGTTTCCCTTTCACCATGTTACATTTGAATTCTGGGAAAACCTGCTGGTGATAAGCTATCTAGCATTACGTTGGTTTAGGTATTGAGCCAGTACCTCATGTTTAGTGTCCAGGGTTGTGCTGGAATGGCTGAAGACCTCCTTGAAATAGCGATTGCAGACAAGTGAACCCCGAGGAAGCTGGATAGTTGAAGCAGGCACTCCAAATATTCATGCACTGCAAGGATTCACTATCATTTTGGGACTCATCTTCTGGTTCTGGCATTTAGTGCTAACTGATACTACCATGGTGGCAGTAATCCAGCAGAGACTGCATGTATGGTTTGCAGGTTTGCTTCCCAAGCCACCAGAAACTCGGCAGAACCCAAATCATTGTTGCATTCTTTCCTCCCCTGAAACATTTGGCTTTCTAAGTTTGAAAATTGAATAGACTGGGCTAGTCAAGTTTGGACCCCATATACCACCAACAGAGCTAAAGACAGAGCCCATTACTTCCCTCCACTTGTCAAAATATGTCAAATTTGCTTGATCACCACAACTTCAAAGAAAATTCTGAGGCAACTTAAAGAGGTGAATCAAATACTGCATGATTGGAATGGCTTTGGTTGTATGAGGTGGAAAGCTGCAGAGTTGGGCTGAAACTGTTCACAGAAATCCACAGGCTTGTGGTTGCCAGGCAACCACCCTGGGCTGAGATTGGCTGAACATCACTGTGTGGTGTATTTTAGGCTCTAGGTTTGAAAATTTAAAAGACTGGGGTAGTCAAATTTGGAACCCATAGACCTCAGACATACTAAATGTTTTCCCATTACTTCCCTCCACTTCTCAAAATATGTCAAATTTTCTTGATCACTACAACTGTAAAAAAAATTCTGAGGCAACATAGCGAGGCTAATCAAATATTGCACGATTGGAATGGCTGTGGTTGTATGAGGTGGAAAGCTGCAGAGTTGGGCTGAAACAGTTCACAGAAATCCACAAGCTTGTGGTTGCCAGGCAACCACACTGGGCTGTGATTGGCTGAGCACCATTGTGAGCTGGACTTTAGGCTCTAGGATACAAGTGTGCAGTAGGAGACCTGAGTCACAATGCTGGGCGTTGCCATGGAGACCTCAGTGGCACAGAGGACCTTGTAGGGCAAGATTTAAATAGGATGAATATTCTTGGCCTGGTATGCCACAATATTCTCTCTGAAGGCTTCACTGCTCAGAATTTGTGGATGGAAATGCTTGCCAAACTACACCTGGATGTACTTTCAATGGGATATGAAATATGCCAGGGCCTGGCAGATGATCTCTGCCATGTCTTATCCTTGAGCATACGCTTTTCCCTTGTCATGTCTGTCATTTGGCTGAGTCCTGTTCCCTAAGCTATTCAGGCAAGTCTTGCTGGCATCATTCACCTGCAGTATCAGAGCTTTCTGTGAAAGTTCTCAACAGAAATCCTCTGCAAGCACATAGCTTTGGATATGAGAGACAGTGGTGGAAGTTGAATTTCAAGGGCAGATAATTGAAAACAATGAAACAAGCCCCGAATAAGATCTTTACATGTTTCCCAGATGAATATGTTTGGAAATACGGGGGAAGATGGAGATCAAGGCTGAGAAGAGTGCACACCCATTTCAAGGTACAAAAACCAGGGAAAAACATGGGAAAGCAAGAGAGCTGCTTAATCTGATGTAAAAATCTTTGATGATGAAAGGAAAATTATATTCTCATGATGATATAATCAGGCTGTAGAAGTGAACTTCTCATGTTGGTTCTCCTATGTGTGGCCTTCTGCATTGGCCAGTGGATGTATCACAGGAGATCTTCAGATGAATCTGTTGGAACACAAAATAGTAAAAAAAACATTCAGCCTAAATCCTGTGTATTCCTTCCATTTGAGAACATATATGGATAATGTACGAAGTTTCAAAAGAGAAAATGTCTATTGGGTCATGGTTTCAACAATGAAATGGTCATTTCACATAACATTTTGAATTTTGCTTTCACAGTTGCTCATGTACCGGGCCTGAGTAAAGCAGAATGCAGAGTAAGCCTCTTCAATAGTTGTGCATTCCATAAGTGGTTTTAAAACCAGTGAAACCCTTTGGACTTAGTGTTTGTATTTTATTGGTTGATTGGGTTTTCAAATTGTTTCTTTTACTATTTTTAACTTTGTGACTCAGGGAAGCCCTCACTCATAGTGATTTAGACCTCTCCAAAAGCTCTGAAGTTATTCATGTAACAGCTATTACATGTTATAAGTTTCTGCTATTAAAACTTGAAATACAAACAGACTCTGCTATTTTACATCTAAATTCAGTGTTGGGCTAAATTCAGTGTTGGACTTTTTACAAGTCTTTTGAAATGTGTCCTCCTCTAGTCGCTGGTCGTGCTGGAATTTACCTTCTTGTGAAGACAGGATTTGAGAAAATTGACACAAGTACAGTTTGCCACTACTCTGCACGCCTGGTTAAATATCGAGTTCCCTAAATGGTGTGCATTTTACTTTGATCTCTGCTCACACTTTGCTCATCCAGTTAGAACCCCAGGGCTCCAGGCCATAGCGTTCCAGGCCTAAACAAGAAAATTTCCATTCCGTTTTGGGAGTTCATTCCTCTCTCATAATTACTTTTTCCACAAATGTGTGCTTCAGGAGAGGCCCTGTCCAAATGTGGAGAGGCCCATTTTCATTCACTCACTTTCAGACTTTCTAAGGTTTTCAGTTACTAGAGGTTTGCCCAGACTTGCCATTGTCAAGGGACAGTGCACTTCACTTGAAGTTGTGCAGTATTACTTCATGTGTCTCCATGGAAATTCCACCAATGGGAAACTCTTGCTGTAGTCATCTCCAAGTGTTGCTGTGTAAGAAAATATAACTAACAAAGGATGTGGTTTCAAGCAGAATGAGGAAAGGAGGGATTATCTTTATTTCAGTGCAGGTTGACCTTTCAAAGAAACAGTAATTCCTATGAAATAGGAGGTAAAATCTTTTGTAAAGAGACATGGACATGACGCGCTCAACTTTATGTCACTTTTTTTAAAACGACAAGGGCATTTGAGAAATTCTTGGCTGCTGAATTGTCCCTTTTTTCAAATTTCTCTTAGGTTAGACACTCCAACTTCTTCAAACCATGGTACTGTTCCTTCCATGTAAAAAACCAAAGCAAAAAAACAAAATAAATTAAAACCAAACCCATCAAATTACATTTGAGAGCACACAATTGCTCAGCAGGCCCACTATTCAAGAAGCTAGAGGTACAGAAGCCTCAGCCTTCAGCCCATGGCCTGAAGTTTTGTCTCTATCGTGGGCCCTCAATTCCCTGGCATGTCCACATTAACTCATGAATCTTTACTCATTTCCTCTTCAAATGCACAGGATCCAATATATTTGAACCCTGTTCACCTGGGCTGTAATCATCCAAGGACACACCAGAGGAAGGGCAGCCACCCCCTTGCCTGGGGCCTTGGCGCTTATCACAATAGAAATGGACACCTGAACAAGGGGAGCCAAAACAAAGAGAGGCATATTCCTAAAGCCTGAAGCACAGAAGCTACCTATAGACCAGTAGTGGGATTTCACAAATTATGTAAGAATCTCTGTGCACATGCTTGGCATGGTGCCTCATGCCTATAATCCCAGCAATCTGGGGGCTGAGGTGGATGGATCCTTGGGAGTTCCAGTCCATCTTGGGCTACGAATTTATCTCAAGGCCTCTTTCAACAACTACATAAGACGCTGTTTCCAAAAAGAGGACAACAGAAACCTAGACACACTTGGTCTATGTCCCTGGGTTCACTACATGAGTTGTGGAGTCTAAATATTCCATGCCATGAGAAAATACCTGGGATTTTTAGGGAAAGGGGCATTTGCATCCCTTTTCTAAGGGTTTCCCTTTCACCATGTTACATTTGAATTCTGGGAAAACCTGCTGGTGATAAGCTATCTAGCATTACGTTGGTTTAGGTATTGAGCCAGTACCTCATGTTTAGTGTCCAGGGTTGTGCTGGAATGGCTGAAGACCTCCTTGAAATAGCGATTGCAGACAAGTGAACCCCGAGGAAGCTGGATAGTTGAAGCAGGCACTCCAAATATTCATGCACTGCAAGGATTCACTATCATTTTGGGACTCATCTTCTGGTTCTGGCATTTAGTGCTAACTGATACTACCATGGTGGCAGTAATCCAGCAGAGACTGCATGTATGGTTTGCAGGTTTGCTTCCCAAGCCACCAGAAACTCGGCAGAACCCAAATCATTGTGGCATTTTCTTTCCTCCCCTGAAACATTTGGCTTTCTAAGTTTGAAAATTGAATAGACTGGGCTAGTCAAGTTTGGACCCCATATACCACCAACAGAGCTAAAGACAGAGCCCATTACTTCCCTCCACTTGTCAAAATATGTCAAATTTGCTTGATCACCACAACTTCAAAGAAAATTCTGAGGCAACTTAAAGAGGTGAATCAAATACTGCATGATTGGAATGGCTTTGGTTGTATGAGGTGGAAAGCTGCAGAGTTGGGCTGAAACTGTTCACAGAAATCCACAGGCTTGTGGTTGCCAGGCAACCACCCTGGGCTGAGATTGGCTGAACATCACTGTGTGGTGTATTTTAGGCTCTAGGTTTGAAAATTTAAAAGACTGGGGTAGTCAAATTTGGAACCCATAGACCTCAGACATACTAAATGTTTTCCCATTACTTCCCTCCACTTCTCAAAATATGTCAAATTTTCTTGATCACTACAACTGTAAAAAAAATTCTGAGGCAACATAGCGAGGCTAATCAAATATTGCACGATTGGAATGGCTGTGGTTGTATGAGGTGGAAAGCTGCAGAGTTGGGCTGAAACAGTTCACAGAAATCCACAAGCTTGTGGTTGCCAGGCAACCACACTGGGCTGTGATTGGCTGAGCACCATTGTGAGCTGGACTTTAGGCTCTAGGATACAAGTGTGCAGTAGGAGACCTGAGTCACAATGCTGGGCGTTGCCATGGAGACCTCAGTGGCACAGAGGACCTTGTAGGGCAAGATTTAAATAGGATGAATATTCTTGGCCTGGTATGCCACAATATTCTCTCTGAAGGCTTCACTGCTCAGAATTTGTGGATGGAAATGCTTGCCAAACTACACCTGGATGTACTTTCAATGGGATATGAAATATGCCAGGGCCTGGCAGATGATCTCTGCCATGTCTTATCCTTGAGCATACCCTTTTCCCTTGTCATGTCTGTCATTTGGCTGAGTCCTTTTCCCTAAGCTATTCAGGCAAGACTTGCTGGCATCATTCACCTGCAGTATAAGAGCTTTCTGTGAAAGTTCTCAACAGAAATCCTCTGCAAGCACATAGCTTTGGATATGAGAGACAGTGGTGGAAGTTGAATTTCAAGGGCAGATAATTGAAAACAATGAAACAAGCCCCGAATAAGATCTTTACATGTTTCCCAGATGAATATGTTTGGAAATACGGGGGAAGATGGAGATCAAGGCTGAGAAGAGTGCACACCCATTTCAAGGTACAAAAACCAGGGAAAAACATGGGAAAGCAAGAGAGCTGCTTAATCTGATGTAAAAATCTTTGATGATGAAAGGAAAATTATATTCTCATGATGATATAATCAGGCTGTAGAAGTGAACTTCTCATGTTGGTTCTCCTATGTGTGGCCTTCTGCATTGGCCAGTGGATGTATCACAGGAGATCTTCAGATGAATCTGTTGGAACACAAAATAGTAAAAAAAACATTCAGCCTAAATCCTGTGTATTCCTTCCATTTGAGAACATATATGGATAATGTACGAAGTTTCAAAAGAGAAAATGTCTATTGGGTCATGGTTTCAACAATGAAATGGTCATTTCACATAACATTTTGAATTTTGCTTTCACAGTTGCTCATGTACCGGGCCTGAGTAAAGCAGAATGCAGAGTAAGCCTCTTCAATAGTTGTGCATTCCATAAGTGGTTTTAAAACCAGTGAAACCCTTTGGACTTAGTGTTTGTATTTTATTGGTTGATTGGGTTTTCAAATTGTTTCTTTTACTATTTTTAACTTTGTGACTCAGGGAAGCCCTCACTCATAGTGATTTAGACCTCTCCAAAAGCTCTGAAGTTATTCATGTAACAGCTATTACATGTTATAAGTTTCTGCTATTAAAACTTGAAATACAAACAGACTCTGCTATTTTACATCTAAATTCAGTGTTGGGCTAAATTCAGTGTTGGACTTTTTACAAGTCTTTTGAAATGTGTCCTCCTCTAGTCGCTGGTCGTGCTGGAATTTACCTTCTTGTGAAGACAGGATTTGAGAAAATTGACACAAGTACAGTTTGCCACTACTCTGCACGCCTGGTTAAATATCGAGTTCCCTAAATGGTGTGCATTTTACTTTGATCTCTGCTCACACTTTGCTCATCCAGTTAGAACCCCAGGGCTCCAGGCCATAGCGTTCCAGGCCTAAACAAGAAAATTTCCATTCCGTTTTGGGAGTTCATTCCTCTCTCATAATTACTTTTTCCACAAATGTGTGCTTCAGGAGAGGCCCTGTCCAAATGTGGAGAGGCCCATTTTCATTCACTCACTTTCAGACTTTCTAAGGTTTTCAGTTACTAGAGGTTTGCCCAGACTTGCCATTGTCAAGGGACAGTGCACTTCACTTGAAGTTGTGCAGTATTACTTCATGTGTCTCCATGGAAATTCCACCAATGGGAAACTCTTGCTGTAGTCATCTCCAAGTGTTGCTGTGTAAGAAAATATAACTAACAAAGGATGTGGTTTCAAGCAGAATGAGGAAAGGAGGGATTATCTTTATTTCAGTGCAGGTTGACCTTTCAAAGAAACAGTAATTCCTATGAAATAGGAGGTAAAATCTTTTGTAAAGAGACATGGACATGACGCGCTCAACTTTATGTCACTTTTTTTAAAACGACAAGGGCATTTGAGAAATTCTTGGCTGCTGAATTGTCCCTTTTTTCAAATTTCTCTTAGGTAAGACACTCCAACTTCTTCAAACCATGGTACTGTTCCTTCCATGTAAAAAACCAAAGCAAAAAAACAAAATAAATTAAAACCAAACCCATCAAATTACATTTGAGAGCACACAATTGCTCAGCAGGCCCACTATTCAAGAAGCTAGAGGTACAGAAGCCTCAGCCTTCAGCCCATGGCCTGAAGTTTTGTCTCTATCGTGGGCCCTCAATTCCCTGGCATGTCCACATTAACTCATGAATCTTTACTCATTTCCTCTTCAAATGCACAGGATCCAATATATTTGAACCCTGTTCACCTGGGCTGTAATCATCCAAGGACACACCAGAGGAAGGGCAGCCACCCCCTTGCCTGGGGCCTTGGCGCTTATCACAATAGAAATGGACACCTGAACAAGGGGAGCCAAAACAAAGAGAGGCATATTCCTAAAGCCTGAAGCACAGAAGCTACCTATAGACCAGTAGTGGGATTTCACAAATTATGTAAGAATCTCTATGCACATGCTTGGCATGGTGGCTCATGCCTATAATCCCAGCAATCTGGGGGCTGAGGTGGATGGATCCTTGGGAGTTCCAGTCCATCTTGGGCTACGAATTTATCTCAAGGCCTCTTTCAACAACTACATAAGATGCTGTTTCCAAAAAGAGGACAACAGAAACCTAGACACACTTGGTCTAGGTCCCTGGGTTCACTACATGAGTTGTGGAGTCTAAATATTCCATGCCATGAGAAAATACCTGGGATTTTTAGGGAAAGGGGCATTTGCATCCCTTTTCTAAGGGTTTCCCTTTCACCATGTTACATTTGAATTCTGGGAAAACCTGCTGGTGATAAGCTATCTAGCATTACGTTGGTTTAGGTATTGAGCCAGTACCTCATGTTTAGTGTCCAGGGTTGTGCTGGAATGGCTGAAGACCTCCTTGAAATAGCGATTGCAGACAAGTGAACCCCGAGGAAGCTGGATAGTTGAAGCAGGCACTTCAAATATTCATGCACTGCAAGGATTCACTTTCATTTTGGGACTCATCTTCTGGTTGCTGGCATTTAGAGCTAACTGATACTACCATGGTGGCAGTAATCCAGCAGAGACTGCATGTATGGTTTGCAGGTTTGCTTCCCAAGCCACCAGAAACTCGGCAGAACCCAAATCATTGTGGCATTTTCTTTCCTCCCCTGAAACATTTGGCTTTCTAAGTTTGAAAATTGAATAGACTGGGCTAGTCAAGTTTGGACCCCATATACCACCAACAGAGCTGAAGACAGAGCCCATTACTTACCTCCACTTGTCAAAATATGTCAAATTTGCTTGATCACCACAACTTCAAAGAAAATTCTGAGGCAACTTAGAGAGGTGAATCAAATACTGCATGATTGGAATGGCTTTGGTTGTATGAGGTGGAAAGCTGCAGAGTTGGGCTGAAACTGTTCACAGAAATCCACAGGCTTGTGGTTGCCAGGCAACCACCCTGGGCTGAGATTGGCTGAACATCACTGTGTGGTGTATTTTAGGCTCTAGGTTTGAAAATTTAAAAGACTGGGGTAGTCAAATTTGGAACCCATAGACCTCAGACATACCAAAATGTTTTCCAATTACTTCCCTCCACTTCTCAAAATATGTCAAATTTTCTTGATCACTACAACTGTAAAAAAAATTCTGAGGCAACATAGCGAGGCTAATCAAATATTGCACGATTGGAATGGCTGTGGTTGTATGACGTGGAAAGCTGCAGAGTTGGGCTGAAACAGTTCACAGAAATCCACAAGCTTGTGGTTGCCAGGCAACCACACTGGGCTGTGATTGGCTGAGCACCATTGTGAGCTGGACTTTAGGCTCTAGGATACAAGTGTGCAGTAGGAGACCTGAGTCACAATGCTGGGCGTTGCCATGGAGACCTCAGTGGCACAGAGGACCTTGTAGGGCAAGATTAAAATAGGATGAATATTCTTGGCCTGGTATGCCACAATATTCTCTCTGAAGGCTTCACTGCTCAGAATTTGTGAATGGAAATGCTTGCCAAACTACACATGGATGTACTTTCAATGGGATATGAAATATGCCAGGGCCTGGCAGATGATCTCTGCCATGTCTTATCCTTGAACATATGCTTTTCCCTTGTCATGTCTGTCATTTGGCTGAGTCCTGTTCCCTAAGCTATTCAGGCAAGACTTGCTGGCATCATTCACCTGCAGTATAAGAGCTTTCTGTGAAATTTCTCAGCAGAAATCCTCTGCAAGCACATAGCTTTGGATATGAGAGACAGTGGTGGAAGTTGAATTTCAAGGGCAGATAATTGAAAACAATGAAACAAGCCCCGAATAAGATCTTTACATGTTTCCCAGATGAATATGTTTGGAAATATGGGGGAAGATGGAGATCAAGGCTGAGAAGAGTGCACACCCATTTCAAGGTACAAAAACCAGGGAAAAACATGGGAAAGCAAGAGAGCTGGTTAATCTGATGTAAAAATCTTTGATGATGAAAGGAAAATTATATTCTCATGATGATATAATCAGGCTGTAGAAGTGAACTTCTCATGTTGGTTCTCCTATGTGTGGCCTTCTGCATTGGCTAGTGGATGCAGGACAGGAGATCTTCAGATAAATCTGGTGGAACACAAAATACTGAAAAAAAAAATTCAGCCTAAATCCTGTGTATTCCTTCCATTTGAGAACATATATGGATAATGTACGAAGTTTCAAAAGAGAAAATGTCTATTGGGTCATGGTTTCAACAATGAAATGGTCACTTCACATAACATTTTGAATTTTGCTTTTACAGTTGCTCATGTACCGGGCCTGAGTAAAGCAGAATGCAGAGTAAGCCTCTTCAATAGTTGTGCATTCCATAAGTGGTTTTAAAACCAGTGAAACCCTTTGGACTTAGTGTTTGTATTTAATTGGTTGATTGGGTTTTCAAATTGTTTCTTTTACTATTTTTAACTTTGTGACTCAGGGAAGCCCTCACTCATAGTGATTTAGACCTCTCCAAAAGCTCTGAAGTTATTCATGTAACAGCTATTACATGTTATAAGTTTCTGCTATTAAAACTTGAAATACAAAGAGACTCTGCTACTTTTCATCTAAATTCAGTGTTCGGCTAAATTCAGTGTTGGACTTTTTACAAGTCCTTTGAAATGTGTCCTACACTAGTCACTGGTCGTGCTGGAATTTACTTTCTTGTGAAGACAGGATTTGAGCAAATTGACACAAGTACAGTTTGCCACTACTCTGGACACCTGGTTAAATATCGAGTTCCCTAAATGGAGTGCGTTTTACTTTGATCTCTGCTCACACTTTGCTCATCCAGTTAGAACCACAGGGCTCCAGGCCATAGCGTTCCAGGCCTAAACAAGAAAATTTCCATTCCGTTTTGGGAGTTCATTCCTCTCTCATAATTACTTTTTCCACAAATGTGTGCTTCAGGAGAGGCCCTGTCCAAATGTGGAGAGGCCCATTTTCATTCACTCACTTTCAGACTTTCTAAGGTTTTCAGTTACTAGAGGTTTGCCCAGACTTGCCATTGTCAAGGGACAGTGCACTTCACTTGAAGTTGTGCAGTATTACTTCATGTGTCTCCATGGAAATTCCACCAATGGGAAACTCTTGCTGTAGTCATCTCCAAGTGTTGCTGTGTAAGAAAATATAACTAACAAAGGATGTGGTTTCAAGCAGAATGAGGAAAGGAGGGATTATCTTTATTTCAGTGCAGGTTGACCTTTCAAAGAAACAGTAATTCCTATGAAATAGGAGGTAAAATCTTTTGTAAAGAGACATGGACATGACGCGCTCAACTTTATGTCACTTTTTTTAAAACGACAAGGGCATTTGAGAAATTCTTGGCTGCTGAATTGTCCCTTTTTTCACATTTCTCTTAGGTAAGACACTCCAACTTCTTCAAACCATGGTACTGTTCCTTCCATGTAAAAAACCAAAGCAAAAAAACAAAATAAATTAAAACCAAACCCATCAAATTACATTTGAGAGCACACAATTGCTCAGCAGGCCCACTATTCAAGAAGCTAGAGGTACAGAAGCCTCAGCCTTCAGCCCATGGCCTGAAGTTTTGTCTCTATCGTGGGCCCTCAATTCCCTGGCATGTCCACATTAACTCATGAATCTTTACTCATTTCCTCTTCAAATGCACAGGATCCAATATATTTGAACCCTGTTCACCTGGGCTGTAATCATCCAAGGACACACCAGAGGAAGGGCAGCCACCCCCTTGCCTGGGGCCTTGGCGCTTATCACAATAGAAATGGACACCTGAACAAGGGGAGCCAAAACAAAGAGAGGCATATTCCTAAAGCCTGAAGCACAGAAGCTACCTATAGACCAGTAGTGGGATTTCACAAATTATGTAAGAATCTCTGTGCACATGCTTGGCATGGTGGCTCATGCCTATAATCCCAGCAATCTGGGGGCTGAGGTGGATGGATCCTTGGGAGTTCCAGTCCATCTTGGGCTACGAATTTATCTCAAGGCCTCTTTCAACAACTACATAAGATGCTGTTTCCAAAAAGAGGACAACAGAAACCTAGACACACTTGGTCTAGGTCCCTGGGTTCACTACATGAGTTGTGGAGTCTAAATATTCCATGCCATGAGAAAATACCTGGGATTTTTAGGGAAAGGGGCATTTGCATCCCTTTTCTAAGGGTTTCCCTTTCACCATGTTACATTTGAATTCTGGGAAAACCTGCTGGTGATAAGCTATCTAGCATTACGTTGGTTTAGGTATTGAGCCAGTACCTCATGTTTAGTGTCCAGGGTTGTGCTGGAATGGCTGAAGACCTCCTTGAAATAGCGATTGCAGACAAGTGAACCCCAAGGAAGCTGGATAGTTGAAGCAGGCACTCCAAATATTCATGCACTGCAAGGATTCACTTTCATTTTGGGACTCATCTTCTGGTTGCTGGCATTTAGTGCTAACTGATACTACCATGGTGGCAGTAATCCAGCAGAGACTGCATGTAAGGTTTGCAGGTTTGCTTCCCAAGCTACTAGAAACTCGGCAGAACCCAAATCATTGTGGCATTTTCTTTCCTCCCCTGAAACATTTGGCTTTCTAAGTTTGAAAATTGAATAGACTGGGCTAGTCAAGTTTGGACCCCATATACCACCAACAGAGCTGAAGACAGAGCCCATTACTTCCCTCCACTTGTCAAAATATGTCAAATTTGCTTGATCACCACAACTTCAAAGAAAATTCTGAGGCAACTTAGAGAGGTGAATCAAATACTGCATGATTGGAATGGCTTTGGTTGTATGAGGTGGAAAGCTGCAGAGTTGGGCTGAAACTGTTCACAGAAATCCACAGGGTTGTGGTTGCCAGGCAACCACACTGGGCTGAGATTGGCTGAACATCACTGTGTGGTGTATTTTAGGCTCTAGGTTTGAAAATTTAAAAGACTGGGGTAGTCAAATTTGGAACCCATAGACCTCAGACATACCAAAATGTTTTCCAATTACTTCCCTCCACTTCTCAAAATATGTCAAATTTTCTTGATCACTACAACTGTAAAAAAAATTCTGAGGCAACATAGCGAGGCTAATCAAATATTGCACTATTGGAATGGCTGTGGTTGTATGATGTGGAAAGCTGCAGAGTTGGGCTGAAACAATTCACAGAAATCCACAAGCTTGTGGTTGCCAGGCAACCACACTGGGCTGTGATTGGCTGAGCACCATTGTGAGCTGGACTTTAGGCTCTAGGATACAAGTGTGCAGTAGGAGACCTGAGTCACAATGCTGGGCGTTGCCATGGAGACCTCAGTGGCACAGAGGACCTGGTAGGGCAAGATTAAAATAGGATGAATATTCTTGGCCTGGTATGCCACAATATTCTCTCTGAAGGCTTCACTGCTCAGAATTTGTGGATGGAAATGCTTGCCAAACTACACATGGATGTACTTTCAATGGGATATGAAATATGCCAGGGCCTGGCAGATGATCTCTGCCATGTCTTATCCTTGAACATACACTTTTCCCTTGTCATGTCTGTCATTTGGCTGAGTCCTGTTCCCTAAGCTATTCAGGCAAGACTTGCTGGCATCATTCACCTGCAGTATAAGAGCTTTCTGTGAAATTTCTCAGCAGAAATCCTCTGCAAGCACATACCTTTGGATATGAGAGACAGTGGTGGAAGTTGAATTTCAAGGGCAGATAATTGAAAACAATGAAACAAGCCCCGAATAAGATCTTTACATGTTTCCCAGATGAATATGTTTGGAAATATGGGGGAAGATGGAGATCAAGGCTGA